>NW_022170249.1:12821147-12822270 GCF_008802855.1 Photinus pyralis | reverse complement strand
AAATACTTTATTAATTAATGCGCTCCTTTTCATTTCATTTATGCCAACATATTTTTAGGTTGTGGGTTGGACATTTCAATATTTAATTTTGAAATGTCTTGATAACATTGTTTATATAACATAAAACTTCCTTACGAAGTGCGTGATATAATGTACAAGTATTCAACATAAATATAAATTCTTTCACAACTAAAAAAAAATTTAAAAAAAAGTATTCAACATATCCCAAAAAAATTCATTTTTTTCCGATTACAACGCTAGGAAGATGTGCGAAATTCTGATATTTCGTCTTGGAAGCGACATATGTATTGTTTTTATAAGTGGGAAACAAAATGCACAAATTCCTATGACAGGACAAATACTCATCCAGATTCGTCCCTGAAGGGGATGATGAATTTTTTTTCCTATCGGCTGGCAACACGGAAAAGGGCCGAGAGTTAATTATTGTTAGGTGAACACGTATTAGTTTGAAGATGTTAGTTACATTTTGGTTTTCGCGCAATTGAGCTTCTTCTCCTTTAAATATAATTTCCGGTTTAAGATCTTTGCTCGCGATAAACAGAATTATTCCCCCCGTGCTTAAGTAGTCACGAGAGTATTCATTACAGAGAAAATCACGGATTAAATGCTGATATGGCTATTCTTTAGGTCCTCTACAAGAACCAGAAGTCTTAAGTGTCACCATGGTTATTCGTGTAAGCCTACATTTCTGTAAAATATAAAATTGCGAAAGATTTGAAACCTACAAGGAACCTGAAGACAGGTCGAACCTGTTGATATCAAAATGTAGCTTTATTATTATATTTAAATAAAGTACTTAAATAAAACCCAAGATAAATCATTACAAAAGAAATAAAAAATAAGAAAGTTCAGATGAACGAAATAATCTGAAGAAACTAAAGGGCATGGGAAATTTGCATAAGCAGAAAAATTCCAAGCAATCAAAGTATTTCGGTGATCTAAAGAACCTAAAGAAACTAAACAATGTAAACAGTCGGACAGATTTGGAGGATCCGAAGAACAAAAATAGTTCGAAGTAAAACCAAAGCAGAAGGGATGGATTCGAAGAATTTGAGTTACCATATGAAACATCCAAACATGCCGAATTCACAACGAAGCAAAG
>NW_022170249.1:12771580-12821047 GCF_008802855.1 Photinus pyralis | reverse complement strand
GAAGAAATGCATTATGGGAAATCTGACCCCAGTTCTATGATTCCTGTTTTAGCGACTCCCATGAATTATATGCATTTGCAATTAACTAACTTCACGATGTTGTACGTAAACATAATAACGTAACCTCTATTTTGTGTTTACGTAGAAATAATACCCTTTGCAATAAATATTTCATGTGCTTTAGTTGATATAATGTCGAAAGTGAAAAAAAAGGGCCAACGGGGTTGTGTACCAGGTTGTCAATCTGATACAATCGCAAACCGGAATGTATCATTCCATACATTTCCAAAAGACTCTAGTGAAAAACAGATTTGGATTAATCGAATTAATAGAGTTGGAAATCGTGGTAAATATTCTTTGTGGCAACCCACACAATACCATCGCATCTGCGGTTTACATTTTAATAAATCTGGAAAAAGGAGATATGAGGACAAATATCCTATTTATTTTAAACACAAGACATATGAACGATTACAATTAGTACCATCATGTAGGTGAAATAACCTATGAAATGCTAAAGGTTAACTTAAGTATGTTGTAGCATATGAAGCGATCCAAAATGTACAATATGAAGAGATTGTTCCACACTGCGAATTTGAAGGTAATATGCAGCAGGAACCCACGTTGCCTATTCAACAAGCGTCGCCGCATGGGCCCACTTTGCAAATTCAACAAACACCACGATACACTTACAAACAAATGCCTTTTAAAACAAGTTAGTAGCATTCATTTATTTATTTACTGTAGAAATTAATAATCATTGTGGCTTTTATTTCATTTTAAGACCCAAATAGATAACTAAAAACTAAAAAGTTTATTTTTAGTGCTACCATCTATCACGGACAGTGTGACGGCAAGTAACGACCACAACTATGGCCTTCCTTATATGTGTGGAGAAGAAGTGTCTGCTTTAATTAAAACCATGAATGAAGAAATATTACTTTTAAAAGAACAGCTTGCAAAATGCACCTGTATGGAAAGAAACAGAGAGCTCAGCAATATCCAAAATGAGTTAGAGACGCAAAGAAAAAAGAATATTAACGTAAGGCTAAAACTGCAAATATTAGAACATCAAATGAAGAGCTGTAGACAAGCAATAAGTTTTAATTTATCAAACATACTTAATAATGAACAAATGTTAAAGTTTTATACTGGTTTCAAAAGTGTAAATAGATTTAAAATTTTGTTAAAGTTCATGTATTTGCCATACAGAAAAGCAAAACGTAACATTCCAGGCAGACCCTCTTCGCTCTCATATAAGGAACAAGCACTGGTATTTTGCTGTAGGTTACGGTTAGGCTTATTAGAACAAGACCTGGCCTACCGATTTTGTATAAGCCAAAGTGCAATAAGTAAGATTGTGATTTTTTGGATAAATTTGTGCAGTGTGACATTAAACCAAATTAATATATGGCCAAGTAAAGATTTAGTTTGTAAGTATATGCCTATATCATTTAAAAATAAATATCCAACCACAAGGGTGGTGATCGATAGTACCGAATTATTTATAGAAATGCCCTCAGATTTTATTGTTCAAAGTTACACTTATTCACAATATAAATCTCATAATACGGCCAAAGGATTGTTAGGTATTACCCCTAATGGTTTTGTATCCTTTATCTCAGATTTGTATCCCGGGAGGAGTAGTGATAAGGAAATATTCAACAGTTGTGGCATTTTACAATTGTTAGAACCTGGCGATTCAGTTATGGCCGACAAAGGGTATGTCATTCGTGACGAATTGGAGGCACGTGGAGTTGCATTAAATATACCACCTTTCCTTGCATCAGATTCGAAACAATTTTCTCCAGCAGATGTAGAGAAAACAAAAGAAATCGCATCGTTACGAATTCATGTAGAAAGAGTAATAAGCGAAATTAAAACCTTCAGAATTTTAAAATTTGTGTTTCCGAATAGTGCACATTGCAGTTTAAACCAAATTTGGAAAATTTGTTGCCATTTGCAGAACTTTATTAATGAACCTTTACTTAATAGAAAAGTATGCAACATAAATAGAAATAAGTAATCTACAGTTAGGCTTAATATATAGACATAGATACTACACAATACTTTAACATTACAAACTAGAATTAAATAAAATAATACACATAAGTAATATAATAAAAATAGGTGTGAACATTACAAATTACAAGATTTATCAAAATGTAAAAAATAAAATTTCGTTAAACTTGGTAACATTAATGTTTTCCATAAATGTGGATCAAAACTGATTCTTTCAATAAAAAAACTACTTCCACTATCAACCACTAAATCGCATTCGAAAATACCACTTAAAGCCATTTGACCCTGAACTTGAAAATGCTGCTTACTGTTCTGTTTTAATGCAATGTGATTATTTTCGTTAAAATAAAGATAGTTGCAATAATTTTGTTTAATACTTTCTGTTACAGACAGACAGTTCAAGTTTCATCGCTTTTGTTAAAGTTTTAATTTCTATAAGGACATTATTGCCAGATGTAAATTGAACTAATTTGTCAGGCGTCGCTCCTAAAAATGGGCACCCAGGATTAACTACTAATCCTACATCAAACACTTTACTAATTTCTTCGCCCACAAGATTCTTCGATATCTTATATTTCTCTAGTGCTCTCTCCTCGTTTGCCAACCCAAGTGCCATATCTGCAGTTTGTCGTATTTCTGTACATTTAAAAATTTTATTTACAAACGCGTTTGTAACACTTGCTTTCCGTCTAATGATTTCATAAAAATTGGAAGCAGTAATTCGTTTACTCCGTTCTTTTTTCCACCTTTCTGATACGCTTTGAGTAGTTGTGTTTTTGAAAAGATCCTGGGCTTGACTTAAGTTTATTTGGCAGCATTCTAACAACTTCACGTTATAGTTATTTCTTCCTATTATTTCACCTACTTCATTTTTCCACAAATCTAATATTGGTACTTGTATAGCTTCATGATTAACATCGTCACTAGGCAATAATTCAGCTTCTTTAGGAAAAAGTGAGGGTAAAGGGGAATTTTGCTTTAAATGATTTTCCTGCAAAACATCTTGAAACATTTCTCCTATGCCATTATCTGCCAGTCCTTTTTTTAATATTTCAATATATTTTTTGTCAATCCGAACAGTTAGTTGAATGTCTGCCAAATTTTTTCTCCGCTGTAATATCAAACGTTCAGTGTTCTTTGCCTTTCTTTTCACATCGTGCTTTATAAAATTCAATTCAGCAAATTTGGTTGCACTTCTAGGAGTCCTACTTTTCGCTCCTATACCCCACTTCCGTGGTAATGATGTGCACGCTACTTCTGTTAAGTTACTTGCGTGTGTCTTCGCAATATCAAAAACGCTCCATAACAAAGTATATATATGTTTACATGCACCACTAAGACCAGCTGGACACCCACATGACGCTTTGACAATTTCTACTTTCAGATGCACATATATTAGTATTTTGCACAGATATTTTTTGCTTAACGTGAAAGAAGCTTGAACGTTAGCTTTTACAAATATCTTGTTACCATCATTTGCAATAAAAACATTTGATGTTTTATGTGCTTTGAACATCCTATATCCAAGGTTCACACTTTTCTTGGAGTTTGAATCTTGATTGTAAGTTAAGATTACATCTTCAGTAAAATTTATTTCATGTAGCCTTGTCAAATTTTTGGTCCATGGTGCATTTGGTTCCTCTAATACACTAAAACATTCAACAGATATAGTAATCCTTATACATTTAGCAATCTTTACCTTGCCATTTTTATAAATATCAGTTTCTAACCTAGTTTCTGTTACACGTTACACCCATCCTATAAAAAAGAATCGAATGTTTAACATTCATACAATCAATCGTAGAATTCACACAAACCTCCCACATATAAACAATACAGCATTTATGGCATACAAAGTCAATAATTTCAAATTGCCAAAACATCTCATCTCATTGCGATAACACGTAAACTATTTTCCCGCAAAAATTGATGGTCATACCCCATGGTTCCTAAAGTAAACGTTAGATGGCTCCGACCTTTCGAATAAGGCGTATTGGAGTCAATTTTTCGCTACAAGACTGTCTCTCTATTTACTTATATACAACTCTGTGAAGTGCAATAACGTTCATAATGTCCGTCAAAACCATCAGGAAAACGACAATACATTCAACGTTTTGGCTGCAGTAGCGGAAAATCCGATAATATAAGTTTAGGAATAAATCTGCTTCAAATCAGTTTTTTTTTCTTCGATTATGTAGGTTGCATCGGATAGTTGTAACAGAATTAAATATGAAAATCGTTCGACGTCAAACAACCATAATTTAGATGCGATGCGCTTGTAGTTTGTTAAAAGATTCCAAAGCATCACTGATTTATAAAAATGTAATTTTTTATTTTGTCGATTTCTACGGTTTTGAAAAATGGAAAATCTTAACTAAAAGTATGAACAGATGCAGTATTTTTTTCTCTAAAAAAAACTTATTTAGACTTTTGCGCTAAAATAATTAGGGGAGCTAGTAATTGACTATAAAGAAATGACCATTGAAATCCCTACCCAATAAACAGACATATAAAACATACATAACAAATATGTAAGATTAAGATAAAAACTTATATATTTAGTTTTTTATGTATCATATATATCAGAACTACTATGTTATTTAGGAGTTCATTAATTTTTATATAGTATATTATATATAAAAAAACTATATGTAGCCCATATATCAAAAAAGAGTTGTATGAATTACAGAAATACTAAATATATTAACATTACATAACAAATTTATGTATTTAATATATACATATGAGTATATGATATACTTAATGAATAATGTCACCAAAAAAATGTACATTTTATGTCAGATATCTGCTACCCACCATGTACTGTATGTTTTGCTACATCCGATATACATAAAATTAACTGAAGAGGCGACAGCCAGCTCAGCACTAGCGCAAGCGCACGCTGCTTGATTACCGTTATACAGTGCTTGTGTTCAGGAGCAAGTCAGCAATAGCAGCGTTGGCATCACCTTTTTCTTGAACGATTGGCAGCACTAATCATGATAGATGTGATTGTCGAATTTCTGACAGCGGTTTAAAAAGCGCTTTCGTAATTTGCTGCATTTATTTTTGAGGTTAAGTTAATTGTTTACTTTTGTTTTTAACACGCTAGACATGGAATTAGATTTATTATTAGATAATTGGAATGTAGTTACCAACGAAAATGGAGAGGTTACAATTAATGGTTGTAACATAGTTTTACAACATAAGCAAAGTAAGTAACTGGAAATATTTAGAGAATTGTGAAAATTAATTTAATTTTCCTTTCAGCACATGAAATAGGGTACATAGAAAATACAGATGAAAATCAATCGATGTTAGGACTGTCTATCCAAAACGAAGACACATCTGAAGCAGACGTGACAGAAGACACAACAAATGAGTTGCAAGGTGTATCCGAGGACTCCCAAAACGATGAATATTGGAACCATGAAGATACGCAATATCTTTTAACGTTATATGCCATGCCGAAAACATTGACAAATTTAGAAACACCAAAATTAAAAAGAAAGATTTATGGAAGCAAATAGGGTGCAAGATTGGCAAATCAGACGTATTGTGTGATCGTAAATTTCGGAATTTAAAAGGTACATATATTAAATTGGTAAGGAAGAAACGCAAAACTGGTGAAGCACCCATAAAGTGGCCATATTTCTCCCTGATGCAAGATATTTTAAATCAAGATGTCAATATTAACCCTGTTAAGTATTTAAGACCTATTACAACTATATCTTCACCAAGTCCAATAATTAACGAGTCATGTGTGCCTCCCAGCTGTACCAGTAGAGACAAAACCAATACGCCTTCAGTCCACACAACTATCTCATCAATTACTAATAAGTCATTGAACGTGTCATCCTTGACTGCCACTAAAGATTCAACAAATACACCACCCAACAGTCGATCCCAAACACCGAGTACTTCCACGCCTGATGGTGAAGAAACGAATAATGTTCGTGCGCCTACAATTCGAAAGCGAAAGTTTGATAAGTACCGTGAATTGGCTGCCGATATAAAGGAACGCCAAACAAAGATGGAATCCAAAATAGATCTAATGAATGAGATATTAATGAAAAGCAATGAAATACAGGAAGCCAGAAATAATTTGCTAAAACAATATCTTGAACAAAAAAAATAAATTAGTTAGTTCTTTATTATCTTCAGAATTATCATTTTTTTTAAATTATTCTTTACTGTCATTTGCGAGTACTTAACTTGTAATAAAAGAAAAATTTCAATATCGTTTTATTTATAACAAACTAAACAAAATCGCATTAGGCACAGCACTTACAATCTAATTCACTTTAAATTACTACAAAGTATTTCAGCTTATATAATTAGTAATTAACAGCCTCTTTTCACTTGCCGAGAGATTTTCATCAATTTCTATGTCTTCTTGCTGCTGCCGACTATATAAGTTATCTGGTTCATATGTTAAAATAAAGTTATGCAAAACACATGCAGCACAAACAATATCCGTTACACCTGTTATATCATTAACTTCCAAATATTTCAGGCGTCTAAATTTCCCCTTCAAGCGACCAAAGGCTCGTTCAATGAATGCACGAGATTTTGCATGAATGGTATTATATTTCTTTTGTGATGCTGTAAGATGGCCTGTATCTCGATACGGTGTCATCATCCTTGTAAGTAAAGGGTACGCTGAATCCCCTAAAATATGGCAATTTGAGGGAACAACCTGGTTTAAAACATCTGATAAAGGACTTTCTCTGAACACCCGTGCATCATGTGAACGACCTGTTTGGCCAAGATATATGTCGATAAATTTTAAAGTATGATCACATGTGCCTTGTAACACTATGCTGTGAACGTCCTTCCTATTGTAAAAGTCTGTAGGGTTATTACTAGGTGCCTTTATTTGTATGTGACATCCATCAATAAATCCAACAGTGTTTGGAAAACGATGTACACTATGGACGTATCTTTTGATATCAGTTTGTTCCACAGCTGTCGGCCACTTAATAAAATCATTTCTGCATTCTGTTAATAATTTACAAACTTTGTGAAAAATAAAGTTGACAGTGGACTTACTCAATCCAAACAAATTACCTGCAACAACATACTTCTTAATTAAGAAAAACAATTAAAGTTCGTACTTACCTACTTCTCGATAGGAATCTTTATTTGCCAGAGTCCACAATGTTACATATAACTGCTTATCACCTGGAACTTTCGCACTGTCAAAGTTGCACTTTGTCTTTAAATAGGTATTCATAGAGTGCCTGCAACAGTCAATAATGCTTTACATACCTACTTAAAATGAAAGCTAAGCATAACACACCTGCAAAGTGGTCCCCTTCATTCGAAAATGTTCCAAACATTCAGAGTCATTAAACGCTGCAATTTTTTCAATAAAGTTATGTGATGGCAAACTTAAAGCAGACCTTACACCATATTCTTCTGCAACTGTATCTTCTAAACCAATAACATCATCATTCATATTCGCTGATACTTTTGCAACTACGCTAACGGCTTTTATGTGTTCCTCCAACGGGTTTTCCATCAACATATTAAACACAAATTCATCCATAATTATTAGGTTAGAATTTTGTAAACAAAAGTATAAGCATGGTGGTGGATGCCGTCCAAGAAATTGCAAGCGATTACTAGCAGCAGGTCATCATAGATGTCGTAGCGCACAATCGTGATTACTGCTCCTGAACACAAGCAATACTTCCATGTTTGAACTTCAAAATGTCAGTCTTACTACGCTGCCAACCTAAAACTTAACGGCATAAAAAGTGTTCCCAACATAAAACATGTTAGTTCTAATGTTTCCTATAGTTTCTGATAATGATTTTTTTAATTAAATTAAAGCACCGAAATAGAAAAAATAGTATGAAAAACGCGTGTTACAATGCTTGATTGTAATAGTCCTATCTCGCGGACACTCGTGGCTACGCTTCGCGTCGCCACTCGTGCCACAAGATAGTCGTATTACAATAGGTCGCATTGTAACACTTGTCTTTCAATATACTATTTTGATTTAAAAGACCTTACTTTACAAACGACAAAAATTGAGAGAGATATTTCCGGAAACGTGGTGAAATGGCCAGAAATCAGTTGTGTACATGCAGACTATGAAAACCCCAACATTATAAAAGCAGGTTACAAGCTACAAGAAGATTACTTTTTAATTAATATAAAAGATAAATGTAGAAAAAAGTTACAAGACATGTCAAACTTCAAGTTGAAGAAATTGCGTGAAGATTTAATACCCATTAGTAAATACAAGTACGACTGCATTACGTATTTTTGTGAGAAAAATACAATTACCAAAGAATATCAAGATTTCTTCGGAAATTTACCACATACCGCCGAATAGCTTGGATTTTTAATGCTTATAAGGAATTTTGTATTTGGCATTTATTTATTTGTAATTGCATCAGTTTTTTTATAACTTAAGCTCCTTGGGCAAATATTTCTTTAAATAAACTTTGTTTATGAATGAGATCATTATTACGCAGTTGAAATCATTTCAGTGTAGTATTGATTTTGCCATATTGTCAGATCCAAACCATATTTTGCATACTGATGAAGGCACCTCTTGAGAAGAACCCTAATGATTTGCAAGCAAATCGGTTGCCTGCTAAACACAATTTTTGGCACTTTTTAGGGAAGGGAATACACTTTCAGCTGCACCACTAATTCGGTTACACGGGATTTTTCATAATAACTTTCTTAGTTAACCATAACGGTATCCTAAGTCCCTATTAATTAGTATGTAAATAATCCTAAGTCCATTAAAGACGACTTAGGATACTTCAGTACTAAGAGAGTTTGTTTTATAGTAGCTTATGTCCACCTTCTTATTTATTTTACAAATTGGGTAAATAGAAATTTACAGAATTATTAGAACAATCAAAGCAAAACTAATCCTAAATTTTCATGTTTGAACAATGATTACAGTGAAACTCACGAAGTATCGAATTCTTTACATCCGTTTATTGGAGAATAGAGGACACTGGACTTAGGATAGTCTTATCCTAAACCGACGATATGTTGGGCGCAGAGCCCGAAAACGGCCAATGGTCGTTTTTTTGCTCAAACTTAGGATTGAACTATTTAAAATAACCAAAGCTCGAATTCTAATTCAATTTCAGGCCTAAAGCAGCCAAACCTAAGATTGAGTAATTAGGAAATAACTACAGCTAACACACATTTTTAGTGCCTCAATAGAAATTCAGTAACATTCAAAATCTTTGGAGAGGCAACCCATAAATATAACGTAACGCACTTATTTCGAAATTTTGATCCTCACCCCGTCCCTCTATGTAACAGTTTTGCCAACCTCCCTCCTAAAACTACATTAACACTTTAAAAATCAACCCCTCTTTTTTATGTACAAAAATTTTTTATTTTGATTTCATTCAAAAATTTTATTTTAGCTTCGAACATGTCAGCAAGTACATTTATGACTGCGCTGCGGTGAACTCTGTTCCATTGTCACATTGGAGGATGTAAGGAGAACCTATTATACAATAGTTATTTATATAACAAGAGCGCGAAGTTCAATTTCGCGCATTGAGACTGAAGGTATTTTGACGAGGCGAAGCCGAGTCAAAATATCAGTCAAAAGCGTGAAATAACTTCGCGCTAGCGTTATATACAATATTTTTTCTACAACTGAACCGATTGTTAATTAAATTTGCTGTTTAAGTTCAACTTTGTCACGTGCGCGAAATACTTTTTTTCACTGTTGACGATTTCGCGCACGTTGTCAATAGCAACCTTACTTATTAATTAATAATTTTGTTAGATGGTCCTGAAAAATAAATGTATAGTCTCCCTCTGGACAGCTGGTTCTGTTTGCATATCTATAAGATCCACCTGCCCTCTTGAGTTCATGTTGTTGCTCAAACTTGGTCTACGTTATCTACGTCACCATCAATGGTTAAAATGTCATATCTACCTCACACTGACACTGGAACCGAATTTATTAAACTTTGGTCGTTTATTAATTAGATAAGTATCAAATTATCTCACAGCAAATCTACCACCGTTTTGTACCCCTATCAGGTGAGGACCTCCTATTTGGCGGCTTGGATGAGTGGTGCGGCCATGTCCCCAATTATGGCCAATGTATTACACCTGCTTGACTATGTGCCACCCACCACCACGCTAGAACCGCTACTGCGTAGAGCGGTAGCCTCTTGTTTTGTGTGGTTTATGGGGGTGAGCATCGAAACACGCATGGCATGCGGACAGACCTTGGTGGGACCACGTGGCTCTGACCCAGATGCCGCTGACACGCTACATGCGTTAGCTCAAAATATAACACCCGTGACCTGGAATCCACTGGTAATAGACAACATCCTGGCTGTCCGCCTCCGGGAATGGGACATATGCGCCCCATCACCAAAGGCTGACTTCAGCCACGAGGTCCGGCTCAACGGAACAAATAACCAACAAGGATGGTGGTCTGTACTGGGTTCCTCCGATTATGCGGCACGGGCCTCATCTGGTGCACCCTACATGCTTGCAGAGTATGGTGTGTTCGGGGCTAACGTCATAGCACAATACCTAAGGCCTGCATTAATACTCATCCTCCTATCGCAGACCGTCCGTCTTGGGCTAGGGGTACTGCTCCCATCCAAGCCGCCCCAACACCATTACCAGGCGCCATCTACCTCCAGGTATTAGCCACGTTCCAGCCGTGTTCAATAATGACATATGATGCTGACATGGCTACCATTATGGCCCCTGCCTTGGTGGGGAACGAGCTGGCTGCCAACAATAGGATGGCCCTCAGACTCGTAAAAGGCACACAGTTCCAAACAGCCGGGCTGTCTTTCGGCCTCTACTCGATGGCCACCTCCACCTCCATGGACGCCATGGACTTTGAGGCACCCCCAGGGCTGGCTATGCCCCCAACTCCCTCCGAGCTTCCGCCTGTCATTACCGACGCGGCTGAAACGTCGGTCCCTCTTTAAGCGTACTGCTCGCTGGCCCCGCTTGGGCAGTACGCTTTGGTTTGGAGAGTGCGAATTAGCCTACCTAGGGGCGGAACATTCCCCGCGCACTCAAACGCCGGCCCAGGTCTACCTCCTATATAGCCGGTTGGCGGCACTGATGCAGAACCACTTCGCATCAGGCCTATCAGGGGGGCATAAGGCCAACCAATTAGGTTTGACTGTTTGGAGACGACCGAAGCTCGAAATTGGAAGGAAATTCGGACTTTGGTCGTTTTAAATAGCCCAATCCTAAGATTGAGCAAAAAAAAAACGACCATTGGCCGTTTTCGAGCTTTGCGCCCAACATATACAACTCTGTGGAGGATCTATTTTTGTCGACCCCGTGGATTTTGACCAAAACATGTCAAAATCGTTATTTATGCACAAAGATTGTCGGGAAAAAGACCAAGATCATTATCTCAATGACCCAACACATGAATTTGAACTTTTTTTGGCGACCTCGTGGATTTTGATCAAAACATGCCAAAATCGTTATTTATGCACCAAGATCGTTGGGAAAAAGACCAAGAGCATTCTCTCAATGACCAAAACATGCATTTTATATATTTTTGGCGACCCCGTGGATTTTGATCAAAACATGTCAAAATCGTTATTTATGCACTGAGATCGTTGGGAAAAAGGCCAAGAGCATTATCTCAATGACCACAACATGAATTTGATCTACTTTTGGCGACCCCGTGGATTTTGATCAAAACATGTCAAAATCGTTATTTATGCACTAAGATCGTTGGGAAAAAGGCCAAGAGCATTATCTTAATGACCAAAACATGAATTTGATCTATTTTTGGCGACTACATGGATTTTGATCAAAACATGTCAAAATCGTTATTTATGCACCAAGATCGTTTGGAAAAAGACCAAGAGCATTCTCTCAATGACCAAAACATGAATTTGATATATTTTGGCGACCCCATGGATTTTGATCAAAACATTTCAAAATCGTTATTTATGCCCCAAGATCGTTGGGAAACAGACCAAGAGCATTATCGGAATGACCAAAACCTCTCGACGTCTGTTTCTATGGCCCCTTGAAAGCTGCCTACAATACAGAGTGCGACAAATGCTTAAAAAACCACCCACATGACAAAATTACTCCATTCGAAGTAGCTGAATTGTTTAGAAATGCCTTCATAAGAATTGCAACTCCAGAAAAAGGAATCAAGGGATTTCAGGTGACAGGAATTAGTCCCTTAAATCCGGAAGTATTTAGCGAAGAAGATTTTGGGCCAGCGCAACTTCACATTATCACTGCTGAGATTAGTGAAATTTCGAATGTTCAAGAACGAGAGAGAACTCCACAAAAAGACAAACATAACACTACAGAAATTCAAATCAGTCACGCATACGAGAAAACTGCAGAAAAGGAAGCACAGAAAAACTGAGAGGAGACATCGTTTTTAGAGATGTTGCCACTGCCTGGACCGTCAACTTCGAAGGTGCCAAAAAGAGCAACCGCCAAGCAGCATTCGGAGATTGTCACCTCAACCCCAAATAAACAAATTTTACAACGGAAAGCGGCAAAGAAACTCAACGCAAAAGCTTCTAGTACATCCATTTTCAAGAGGAAAGTTTTTACTGAATGTGTCGCAAAAAACAACCAAGAGACAGAAAAATCCAAAAAATTAAAATTACCAAGGGGCAACGCAAAAAAGTATACGGTAGACAGTACAGATGAAGAAGATTGCGACGACACGGAAGATGATAAAGATATCAAAGAAAAAGATATATGTTCTGCATGTGGCGAATTCGGGAAAAACAGAGAATTATGGCTCAAGTGTTGCCAATGTACCAATTGGGCACACAAAGCGTGTGCAGACACCGAACAAAAAATATATACTTGTGATTATTGCCTGTAGGTAATTCGCATCGTAAAACCTCTGCTACCATTACCCCAACTGTATGGGGTAATATTGTAACCATACAATGTTTTTTTTGTTTTTTTTTAGAAAAAAGTTTTCTGTTTTCTTTATTTTCGAAAATATATTTATACGTAGAAAAGTCTGATAAGTTTATTCCTATATTTTGGTGGAGATTCCTCATAAACTGAGCTCCAGATTTCTAAAAATGCTTAGAGGGCCACAATTCCCCCGGTCTCCCCTACGTAATGTACATAATAGTGAGGTGAACATGCAAAAAAAGGCAATTTTTATCTATCTCGTCCAAAACGAAAATCATATCGATTAATTAATAATGAATTAATGTGGAAAGTCCCAGTTTTCCAACATCGAAAGATCCGTGCGAGCGACGCAACACTTGAAAATACGCAATTTTTTCGATTTTTGTTTGTGACAAGTAAAGCCCTTAATTGGCTCTTAAGTGTAATAGTTTCCGAGATACAGCATTTCAAAGATTCGTAAATTCTTCAGTTTTATCAACTTTGCGTTTTTTGCAGTTTTTGTTTAATTTACTTATTGTTCACCAAAGAAGTGTTTTCAATGTTGGGGATACTGCACATCAATTTTTGAATTTTACCACTTTGCGAAGGCGATATCTGTAATTTGCTGCTGGGGAGATACAAATGCAGCACATAAATTTATTGGTATAATTACTTCTATTTCCTACATGATAAAGAAATTCAAAGCATCTTCTTCCTCATCAACATTTGACGAAGTACCGCCAACTTAATATTTTTTTCTAACGTTACTGTTCTTTAAAAAATCCTTTTCTATATCGTCTGATGTAGAGATATTTTAAACATACATAAACCGTTGAGGCACCTCCGGGCCCTGGTGCACTGCACCAGTTGCACCCTCTGTTGTTATGTTCCTGCCTAACGGTACTATACAATATAAGCTCAGATTTTCAGAAGATTGGAGGAACTTGCCGGTTCGAGATAAAAAACAAAATCCAATTCCATTTGAGCAGTTGACACTGCTGTATTCAAATAGAATACTTACCAATAAAAATGGAGAAGTTTGACCATTTGCATATCTTAAAAAAACTATTGACAAAGATTATCATGCCTATTATGATAATATTCCCCATGTTTAATGATTTTTGTTTTGTTTTTTATATCCCACAGAAATGTATTTATTTTCAAATAAAAAATTTGTGAGCATTATTATTAGTTTCATTTTTCTTCGTCAAACCCCGTAACTCCTTTTTAACTAATAATAATCGAATTACATAACCTTAATTTGAAAATAATGCCGACACACTAGGTATATTGATATTTACTCAAATATTAGGAAATATGGCACGTTTCTTTTTCGAGAGAAGAGAATCCTTTTTAATATTTAATGTCGGAGTGTGGACGTACAAGGAGATTTCTTTTCCGTAAATAAACATTATTATTATTATTATTATTATTATTATAAAATGTTGTGATGAAACTAATATCCATACTCCAGCAAAAATACTATTTATTACAAAACAAACAAATAAAAATAATACCAGATGATAAAACGTGACATTTTACATGATGCCGCAAAAGACGCTCTCCTACCTCACGTGGTCGTCCCATCGAGCACCTGGTTTTACGGTTCGTCCCGATCTCGTACGAACCAGTGGCGTAACGTCACAGCTCGGTCCTTCCTGACCTGGCATTGCCTCAATGCTGGTGGTAACATCTGAATCTTCTCTGTCGCTGTCATCTTCTTCGGTAACACCGTCGTCATCCTCGTCGTCTTCACATTGTCGCCACAGTTTTAATCGTTCTGGCGGTAACACAGATTGGTATGGTTTCTGTTTCAGTTTGTGTGATGGTACATCCGTTACAACATAACGGTCATTATCCAACACAGCTTTAATCGTATATGGTCCTACGAACTTCTTCAGCATCTTACTGTTTCCTTCGCTGTGACCAGTTCGTTTAATTGCCACGAAATCCCCTTCATTGTACTTGACATGCGGTATCCTGGACTCGTTGTATCTTGCATCGGCTTTCTCTTGTTGGGCTTGAGTGTTTTTGACTACCTCATCTCGTAGGGCGTTCCGATTTTTCATGAATCGCGATAAATCAACATGATCGCTAACATTTTCGTTTAAAACTTGATATGGATGATTATTAAAGCGGAAACCCATCATTACTTCAACAGGAATATGACGTGTTGTCGATTGTAAAGATCCATTAAGTGAAAGTTGTACCTTTGGTAACGCTTCGTGCCATCTCGTTACGTCGTCGACTTCCTTCAAAATGGCTGGCATAATCGTCTTGTACCTTTCGATTTGTCCATTCGCTCTTGGAGTTTGTACTGCCACACGAACCAGTTTTATAGCTTGCTCTTCACAAAAGGTTTCAAATTCTTGACTCGTGAAAGATGTACCTCGATCAGATATTATCCTTTTAGGGGCTCCAAAAATTTTGAATAAGTTTTTCAAAGCTTTTATGGACTCTGCACTATTTGTCGTTTTAGTTGGTTCTAAAAAAATAAATTTTGAAAATCCATCAATTATGCAAAGGATATGGCGATGTCCTTTAGCACTTTTCTCCAGTGGCCCCAAATGGTCAATATGCAGCGTATCCCAAGGTTGCATTCCCTTGTCGATCGAATGTAGAAATCCTTCGTTGACCCGTGACTTATAATTATGCTCTACGCATTTGAGACAGTTTCGTAGACATTTTCTCACAAATTTCGACATATTTTTAAAGTAAAAATACCGCTTCAGCTCCGCGATGGTTTTCTCGGCACCCAAGTGAGATAAGCTTTCATGTATCCGCATTACTACTTCCCTTCTCATGAGCCTCGGGACAACCAATAACAGCTTCTCATTTCGCTCATAAAAAAGTACACCATCTTCAACTTTAAACGTATTAATTGATTCTCCATTTTGTACACGCCTCTTTATGTCACTCAATTCCACATCCTTATTTTGGAAAATTTTGATGTCTCGGTCTTGTGCGTAATCAACCTCATTCACGACATAGCACCTGCTAAGTGCATCGACATGTTGCATTTTTTCTGCTTTACGGTGCTCCACCTCGTAGTTGAACTCTTCCAAACTTAATGCCCAGCGACATATTTTTGGGTTAATCTCTTTTTTCTTAAGAGCCAATTTTAACGCATTACAATCGGTAATTAAGGTGAAATGCTTTCCTAACAATGCGAAATTTCTCTATTGCTTTAACGACGGCCAATAACTCCAACTCGAAGCTGCTGTACTTGCTTTCGCATTCCGAGGTTTTCATGCTATAATAGTGGACTGGATGGAACTGGGTTATCCTCCCGCGAACGTTGCATCAAGACCGCACCGAAGCCCCGGCTGCTGGCGTCGGTGTGTACTTGAGTTTCCAAATCTCTGTCGCATATTTTAAGAACCGGATCTTGGACTAGCCGTGATTTGAGTTCCTCAAAAGCGTCGGCCTCGCATTTACCAAACTTGAATATACTACTTCTGGTGACATCGGTTAATGGTTTCGCGATTGTCGAGAAGCCTTTCACGAATCTTCTGAAATAACTGGCGAGACCCAAAAATGATTTTAACTGCGTCAGCGTTATCGGCAGAGGAAATTTATGAATCGCGTCGGTTTTGTTTTTCCCAGGTTTAATTTGCCCGTTTTCAATGTTGTATCCCAAATACTCTGTGGAGGTCGTTAAGAAGGAGCACTTGTCCAACCTCAACTGCAACTTATGGAGCTGTACTACTCGGCATACCTCTTCCAAAATTTTCATGTTCTCTGCTATCGTTTTGGTTGCAATAAGTAAGTCGTCCATGTAGATTTGCAGCTTTCCGCCTCTCACAAGATCGCTGAAAATGAAGCTCACAAACCGTTGGAATACGGCTGGCGAGTTCACAAATCCAAACGCCATCTTCAGGAACTCGTACTGCCCTCCTGGAACTACAAAAGATGTATATTTTACAGAATTTTGAGCTATGTCAATGTGATAGAACCAGGCCCGTAGCCAGAGGGGGGGCAGGGGTGGCTGAGCCCCCCCCTAGAGACTTTAAGCGCCCCCTTCAATTATGACGTAACTTATAGCACAATCACATTATCACAATACCAGTTGAAATTGAAAAACAATAAGGAGAGATCTACTTTAAAAATATTTGGTTGCTTAAGTAAAGAGGGACAAACGTGACTACAATAATAGAGAATTGTCATAAAATTAAGTAGTTAAAGGCAAGCAGGATAATAGATAATTCCTACATTTTCTTCAAATGTAATATACCTGCAGCGTTGGGTACAAGTATTAGCGACAAATGAGGATTAAATTAAGAGAACCGGTCGTAAATTTGATTTCCAAACACAAACGGCAAGACCGAACCGAGGCGGAACTACGAAAAATTTTAACGTCTCGTATTAGTTACTGGTTGCTGTTCAGTTCAGTCAGCAGTGTTTGAGTGTTTAGGCCGCAGCCGCAGGCGCCGCGAACGAATGGGCTAACGAATATACGATAACCGATACGTCAAGGTCAAATTAATTTATAGAGTCTAGTCAGTAGTCTCGTCTCTGCCGTTATTTAAACGCGCAGTTAACGTCTGTGGTGACATTTTTTGATAGTGCTATATTTGTCTAATTACCTAAGATACAATTTTGTTATTATTGTGAACTATGGATAAGTTTATCATTAGAAAACAAAAAAACACTTCGGGTGAAAACACTTCAAGTGCTTCTTCAACATTTGTATGCGGTGAAAGTGAAAGTTTTCCATCCCAGTTGCCTCCATCATCGACATTACAAAACAAACAGGTACAGGAGCAGTTGCCGTTTCCATCAGATTTAGCTTCTCAAGGTATGGATATTGTTCAACTTTCCTTAGCAATATATCCCAAAGATAAGTTTGGTCGGACTTTTAGGAAAGAATGGTATTCGAAATATAAGTGGCTGGAATACTCGAGTGTTACTGATTCTGCATACTGCTATGCATGTAGGCAGTTTATGATGGGTAGTACTACAAAAGACAATACTTTTGGTACTTGTGGTTTTCGGAACTGGAAGCATGCTCTCGACAATTTCAAAGGTTTAGCAAAGCACAATTCAGCTAAAATTCATATTCAAGCTATGTCAAAATGGGCAGAAAAACAATCTAGGGAGTCTTTGGGAAAATCTGTTTCTACTTTAGTGAATGAAAATGTTCTAGAACGTAATAGGTATTATATCAGTTCCATCGCCGAAATAATACAGCTTCTAGCTACAAATGAACTACCAATGAGGGGTACTTACGATATTGACGAACACGAAGAAAAATCTTTATTTACAAATATATTTAAATTTACATTAAAAAAAGACCAAACACTTTTTGAATGCCACAATCAAATGCCCAAAAATGCCACGTATTTGTCTCCAGAAATACAAAATGATGTCATAGAGGTGTTGGCGGAATGCGTTCGTGATAGCATCATACACGATATTAATAATGCAGATGTTCCATGGTTTACTTTACTTGAAGATGGGACGAAAGATAAAAACAATAGGGAAAATGTAGCAATTGGGATTCGATATGTAAGAGAAGGTAAAGTTTGGGAATCCATACTCTGCATCAAAACTACAGAAGATTTGGACTCCGAGACTTTTACAAACTTGACCTTAAATACTCTCCAAGAATATGGAATAAGTAGCGACCGCCTGCTTAGCCAGTGCTTTGATGGAGCGTCAGTTATGAGTGGAAAGAATGGGGGTGTTCAAGCGCGAATTCAAAAAAAACTAAATCGTTTTATTCCTTATGTCCATTGTTCAAATCATAGGCTTCACTTGGTTTTAATCAAGTCTATTGATATTCCCACAATCAAACAATTTTTCGATCAGTGTACCATGTTGTATCACTTTCTTAAACAAAGTAGCGTAGCCAAGTTATACAAAGGACATGCTTTGAGTCGACTTTTAGAGCAACGTTGGTCAGGCCATTTACATGTGACTAGTGTAATCTGCAATAACTATAAAGAAATCGTAAACTGTCTAAATGAAGCTATTGGTAAGAAAGATTTTCCAGGAGACAAAGTTGCTGCGGCTACTGGTTTGCAAAGAATTGTTACAATGCGCCCATTTAAATTTTGTGCGGTTTTTATGAATAAAGTGTTACATGCTTTGGAACCTGCAGACAAATTATTACAAGCACGCGAAACAGATCTTCGACAATCGGCAAGAATTACCGACTCGCTCATTGAAGTAATTCAAGGGTTTAGGGATGACGCAACGTTTGAAGAAATATGGAAGATTTGTACCAGTGGTGACTATAATACAAATACATCACTGGCTGAAGCCGAACCGGTAGAAAATAAGCGACGCAGAAAAGTTAATTCCGCTCTAAAGGCCGTCTGACACTATGCTAAATTTTGTACAAAATTTTGCAGATTAATTTTCATACAAAATTTTGCATAGTGTCATACGTATTTTGTACAAAAATTTGTTACAAAATTTGTTTGTATAAAATTTTTTAGATCCTGTTCTAAAAAATGCATAAATTTGTTATAAAATGTGCGCGTACGTGATGCGCACGCGGTTCGGCGTTTCGTAGGTGACATATCACATAACCTATCTAATTTAATTTCAATTATTCTCATTTTGGGCGTTTTTGCGAAAGAACGAGAGCGGTTTATTTAGTGCTAAATTACGAATTTGCACAATGTCATGGTCGCGGTCAAAGACATGCATGTTTATATGCAGTAAAATCTGCACAGTATAAAAATAAACATTCTAGACAGAATGCTTTACAGCAAATTCAAGCAGTCTTGCAACCCCTTAAGCCGTCTGTTACCATCAACGATATCAAGTTAAAATTTAACGGACTGAAGAATAATTTTCTCACAGAATACAAGAAGTGGAATCGCAGCCGCCGTAGTGGAGCAGGTGATGAAGATGGTGACGGGGTAAGCAAAACCTTCAATATTATCTAATTTATTGACTAACTATACATTTTTCCTGCAGATTTACAAACCAACAATTTGGTATTTCAACCGAATGTTCTTTTTGTTAGAACATGTCGAAGTGCGGCAAGCCGTGGATAGCTTAATCGCAGAAGATGACACACCGCAGGTAGGCGACGAGGAGATAGTAACATCAGAGTACTATGTGACAGAAGATGGTAGTCTCAACGATATTACTAATACATTGGACACGGGATCGAGTCAAGTTCGCGACTCCCAATTGAATTCACCAAATCTTTCTCGTCCTATTTCACCGGTAAAAGACGTAGATGGTGCTACTCCATCAAAACGACTGCAATTTCAAAAGAAAAGAAAACGAGAAACAATTGAAGATAATGTAATGCGTGAAGCATCTAGTGCCTTAGCATCAATTTCATCAACAATGCAGCAAAGTTTTGTACAAAACGTAGATGAAGATGAGGCATTGGCTCAATTTATAGTGTCGAAGTTAAAACGAATTACTGATACATCCATTCGTTTGCAGACAGAAGAAAAAATTGTACACACACTGTTTGATGCCCTAAAAAAATGTAACAATTTGTAGTATTTATTGTTAATAATAGGCATATGTAAAATAAAAACGAATTTCACAAATTAAAATTGTTTATTGCATTTTGTTGCCAGGGCACCGAACCTGGTGAAGAATTAAAATAACTTCTAAAATGATCACGAATATCTCTTGCTGCAATAGATGTCCGGTTACCACATTGTCGATTTATTTTCGGCAAGTTTTCATTAAATTCTTCAAGTTCAATATATGATTGTGCATTGTCTGTTGCGAGAAAATTGTGTAACACTACACAAGTGAGTGTAATCAACTCTACTTTTTCTGCATCTAAATTAACTGGATTTAACAGAAGACGAAATCGGTTTGCAAGAATTCCAAAGGAATTCTCTATTATTCTCCGAGCACGGGATAACCGATAATTAAAAATTCTGCTATCATTGCCGAGTCCACGATCTGGATAGGGTTTCAATAGGTTCTTTGACAGCGGAAAGGCATCATCGGCAACAATAACATACGGTAAAGCTTCTGTCATTCCTGGTAATACCTCTGGGGCTGGTAGACTCAAAGAATTGTCTTGTAGTGCCCTTGACAAGCTACTATTCTGAAAAACACCCCCATCACTAATTCGTCCATTGACACCTATATTTGCGTAAATGAACTTGTAGTTGGCAGCGGCTAATGCTAATAACACAATGCTATTTGCACCTTTGTAGTTGTAATAATACGAGCCAGCAGATATGGGTGCCCTAAAAGTGATGTGGCGACCATCAAGAGCTCCCACGCAATGAGGAAATTGCCATAATTGATCAAAATCTTGAGAAATTTTTTTCCATTCTTCTGCTGTTCTTGGTGCCTATACCAGGTTTCATATCGTAAAAATTGACAGTATAATATACGGACTATAACTTACTTTTAAATAGATTGGTTTTAATTTCAAGACTATGGCTTGGCACACTTCAGGTATAAAGCGGCTTATCGTAGTTTCATGTATCCTAGTGGTGTACATAAGGGATCGGTATGTCTCGCCTGTTGCTAGGAATCGCAAGGTAACTTCTAATCTAAAATGATAGCACAAGTGAGTGCCTATGATTAATTTTTTAATCACCTACTTGCTTCTGGAAGGGATGCATTCTCGCATTAGTGTATCTTGTTTGCATATTTCATTTGATATCAACGACAGCAAATATTCGAACTGATCGTTAGTTAATCTCAGAAAGTTTGTATATGCATTTGGATCCTCGGGTAAAAGTTCTGTATTTAGCATGTTTAAAACATCACGACCCTCGTTTCGCCTTTGCAGCCAGTTCCTGCTCCAAATTCGAGTACGTTTATTACGCCTTTTTGTTAGAAGACAAGACATAATGACAATGACACTTGCGGCAAGTGCCGAGCTAGCGATTAGATTTCGGTTCATTACAATTACCAGTAGTAGCACAATAGATAATAATATGAAATAATGAAAAATCAAAAAAGTAAATACTAGAAGAGGTTATGTTATTTTTGTTATTTATATGTGTAGGTGTACCACTACCAGATTTATTGACTTAAAAACCCATATTCCCTAGAAAAAAAATGCAAAGCGCAGACGCACTTACTAATTTTTATGATAAATTTTGTACAGTGTCAGACAATATAATTTTGTTAAATAAATTATGGAAGTAAATTTTTTATGATAAAATTCTATTCACAAATTTTACCAAAAATTTAGCATCGTGTCAGACGGCCTTAAAGGACTGTGTCGTTATGGAAACAACTGGTGCTTCGAGAGACTCTTGCAATCTAAAATCTGTATTTTTTTAAGTGTTAGACGTTATGTTGTTAGAACTCAAACGAAGGTTTAGTGAAAATGGTGAACAACATTCACTTCAAGCTGCAGAAAATTTAGAGTATGAAAACATTGGTTACCTTTCCTCAGTAGGAATATCTCTTCCTAGTAAGGAAGAACTTATTGTTGCTAAACAATATTTAAAGACTATTGAAAACCCTAATATTTTTAAAGAAATGTATAATCAAAGACAAGCTTTTGAAAACACGTATAAAATGTTAGCTTCAGTTCGAACCTTTGCTTGCAGTACGGCCTTATGTGAATCTAATTTTTCTTTTTTAACAAGAATTAACAGACCTCAGCGAGTATCGATGACCCATCAAAGACTTTCCAGCCTGGTATTTCTGGCTTTCGAGAAGGAAAGAACCAATTTTATAAATATGATGATATTTTTACGGAAGTTTAATCAGAAGAAAAACAGAAAAATTCAATTATTTTAAAAACTTATGTTTTATGTGCCACTGTGCCAGTCTTATGTATGTATGTGATTTGTGAAAGGCACTTTTTAAAATTGTTTCCATCATAATATTCAGTTGCGTTTTCGTTTACATTTACTTTATTTTATATAATGTATATCATTATAAATTAGGATATTCGGATCAGAGTGGATTAGTTTCAATTATATGTTTATTACACAAATTATAGAGAATTTTCTTAATTTCGAATTTTTTGGTATACCTTAATGTACGCCCCCCTTAAGAACATCATTGCCCCCCTTAAAGCCCAACTCTAGCTACGGGCCTGGAAGAAACCCATTTTTTAAATCGAGTGTTGTTAAATACTGTGCTGATGCCAGCCGATTTATGAGGTCATCAATAACAGGTAGGGGAAAACAGTCTTTTATTACATTTTTATTAAGCTCGCGATAGTCTACACACATTCGTGATTCTCCCGTCTTTTTCTTAACCAACACTACCGGACTTGAATATTCCGAAGAACTAGGTCTAATAATGTTCTTATTTAACAAATCGCGTATAATGTCATCAACGATTTTATGTTCATGATACGCAAGTCGCCGTGGTGCACAACGAACTGGTTTGTCATTTCTTAAATCAATTTTTAATTTTAACACCGATTCACTCGCGTTAGTATTATCACCATTTTTAACACACTCGGTTATTAATCGTTTCACTTGACACTTAACTGCTTCCTCGACACCCGGATTAATGTTCAAATCAATGTCATTATTGTCAACTTGAATGTTCATGATTGAATACACCTCGGCCATCACCTCCTTCTGTTTAAAGAGAATTCCTTTCTCGTTGAATTCCCACTGCACATTTTGAAGGAAATCTCGACCTAACACAACATTAACTGTCATTACCTCATTGGGAACTACAATTGCTTCCACATTATGATTATTCGAGTCTATCTGCAAAACCAAATCGGCCATCGTATTACATGGAACTTTGGCTCCACCTAATCCTGTTAACACACAAGTTTTTTTTCTTTTGCGCAATTCCTGCTGCATCAACAAATTTAACCTTAATTAGATTTTTCTTGTTGCCTGTATCGAATAACGCTTTTAAATTTAAGTTGCCTAACTTCACGTTCTTTTCGTATGGTGATTCGCACGTATTCACAATCATTGCTGTGTTGCCGTCTGTTTCACTTAACATTACGTTTGGGGTGTTTTCCGTTTGATGTGCGTCCTCAGAAGTTCTCATACAAAAACGTGAAATGTGTCCAACCTTATTGCACTTATAACAAATGGGCTGCTTACCTTGGTTGCTGGATGTGGCTACTGGACCCTTCTGTTCCACGATTTGCCTTGAAGTTTGAGAGTCTCGCCTGTCAACGTCCTGTTTATTAAACGATGGTTTTTCTCGTTCATCCCGTTGCCAATTTGCCCTTGAAATACAGAATTAGAAACGCACTTTCCGAGCCTTCAACTGTGCCAATTGTTTGATAATCTCAGTTACTTCAATTTTGTCTGACATTTCATGTTCTATAGAAATCATGGCCAAATGTGACAAACGGTTTTGAGACATTGTCGATCTCAAAAAATTTTTTATCAGTTTTAATTTTGAAAACGATCTCTCTGCAGATGCAACGGAAACGGGTAAAGCCAGTAAAATTCTTAGACCTATTGTTACATTAGGAAAGGAGCCACTCAAACTATTTTCGCAAATGTAGTTTAAAATTTCCAGTGGTTCACACTTGATGGTTTGCTGTCCGGTTACAAAGATCTTCAAAGACTCGAGTTCTTCGCATAACTCTTGTGAATCAATATCCGACTCGCCTGTCCTTGGATCTTGTAAATATTCCTGCAAAACCAACGATTTCTCCTTGATCGCTTCATTAGATAATTCGACAAAGTCGAAAAGTACACTGAATTTTTCCAATTGTTGATGTAATGTATCAAATCGTTCCTCCATGGAACCTATGGCTTTATCAATTAAGACATAATAAAAGTTGGTTCTAAAGTTGGCTTTGGGATCTAATACCGGTTCATCCTGACATTCGTAATCGAACTGACGCTTCTTTTTTCGTTGTCGTACAGTTCTTATATCTGGAAATTCCAAATTTTCCAATTCCACATCGGTTGCTACATTTTTGGCACACTCTACATAATTTTCGAAACTGTCTTCAGATCTTAGGGATTTGAAATATTCTATTAACTGAGATAATGTTTGAACCGCATTTTAAACATTTAATTTTGAACCTTGTAATGTCTTACTAACGATATTTACTTTAGATAATACATCATACCAAATTACTGTGGAACAAATAAATTTGAAAGTACATATTTTTTGGGCAAAGACTTTGGCTTGGTGTTTCGTATCGATGTCGCGACTCGCATCTTCAAGCAATTCAATTAAACTGACGTAAATTTCTCCCAACTGAAATCTCAACGGCTTGATAGCTTCAATACGACTTTCCCATCTTGTCGCACTCACCGATTTCAGGGTCAAGTTAGATACATTCTTCTTTAAAATATCCCACCTGTATGTTGATGACGAGAAAAAAGTATACAACTCTTGAACAAAATTAAAAAACTCAACCACTTCCAAAGTCACTTTAGCGCTATCGTTTACAACAAGATTGAGCGAATGGGCTGTACACGGGATAAATGCGGCTCTTGGATTTTGTTCTAGAATTTTCTTTTGTAAACCTATGTTTTTACCTCGCATATTAGCCCCATTGGCATATCCTTGCCCTCTGAGGTCTGCAATGTCCAACCCTGTATCTAACAACTTTTTGGTAATAAAGTCATACAGCCCTTGACCTGTAGTATTAGTAACGGGATAGAATCCAAGGAAATGTTCCCGAATTTCGACTTTATCGGCTAAGGAAACGAAGCGAATAATTACAGATATTTGCTCGACGTGGCTGCAATCAGGCGTACAATCTAAAATAATAGAATAATATTTCGCTTTCCTGGCTAGTTCAATTATTTGCATCTGGATAGTGTTTGACAGTAAAGAAATTATTTCATTCTGAAATTTATATCCTAAATAATGTGGCAGGCTTTTTTTATTTTTAAATGTCTGAATTTTCTTCAAATGTTCCGACATTACAGGATCAAATTTCGAAATCATTTGTACACATTGCAAAAAGTTTCCATTGTTGTGTGCAAATAATTTAGTAGAGGTTCCTCTGAAGGCTAAACATTGACTAGCCAAAAACTGAATTATTGCAATAAGACGCTCAATAACATTTTGCCAATATTTGACTTGCATCTCAAGTAGACGCTGTTCTTTAGAATCTATAGTTGTTAAATTTAAGAGCCTTTTTTCTAGATCGATCCACTTCTTATAGCTTTCTATGTGCTGTGTACTCTTTTCGTGTCTTGACAAGGTGTTGCTTAAGTGCTTCCAGTCCGAGTATCCTTCGTTTATTAACTTCATCGGCATTTTCGAAAAAAGTTTGCAACAGAAACAGAAGACAGCGTCTTTACTTTTAGAATAAATCAACCAATCTCGGTTCACACACTCGCCATTGGCTAATTTTCTACTATAGTAATTATTTGAAAATCGACCGGATCCAGCGGATCCACTCTTTGGAAAATTTAAATTTCGGATTTGCACGGGTCTATTTTTCACTATAATGTCAATAATATTTGTGCTAAGGGAGGATGGCCAATAAGCAGCATCAGTTAGATCAAGTTGTTCTGGTTCTGGTAATGGTAAGATATCAACATCTTGTTCTTGTTGCATTTCATCTTCAGCTGGTTCAGCAAAATTGTCATCTTCAATAATATCTACACTATCCTGGAGAATCGTATTGCAACTGACTTCGCCTAATGCAACTGATGTTAGTGTTAATCGTTGAATGGTGCTACACTCGCTGTTATCAATATCAATGTTATCATTATCATCGGCATCTGCATCTGAAGGTGGAGATTTTGATTCCAGTCTGGCATTCCCCGATTCCCCCGAAACTACGACATTTGAGGAGGTTGACGCACAACTCATACCACTGGTTTCAGGTTCATTGGTTAAATCAGTACGTTGATAATCTGGCAAAACCACAAAAATAATAATATATCAGCGCACAACACTTATCCGGTTATCTCAACTGATCGTAAAATTATTAAATAAATTTAATTACAGTTATCTTATAATCTTACCTTTTTTCAAGTATTTATGAAGTGAGTGCGACAGTTTTTTCTTTTCTTCATCCTTCTCGAGCTTGCGTTTTAGATACTGTGCACCAGAGAGCCGCTTTGTTTTTCGAATTGTCGTCGCTTGATTTTTATTCATGACAGGTATTCGTATTGAGTAATTAAAGACGTTAACAAGACAGTTTCACATTCACTGTTTAGTCTTTAGTGTTTCAGTAAAGCCTTAAAAGCCACACCCATTCATTTCACTCAAACACGTTACACGTCGCGAGGAATAACGAAAATACGAAATGTTACGGTTAGCGTTAGGAGCACTGTAAGCATAATGTGATGTGATGCAAAAATACTATTTATTACAAAACAAACAAATAAAAATAATACCAGATGATAAAACGTGACATTTTACATGATGCCGCAAAAGACGCTCTCCTCCCTCACGTGGTCGTCCCATCGAGCACCTGGTTTTACGGTTCGTCCCGATCTTGTACGAACCAGTGGCGTAACGTCACAATGTATTATTTTAGTTTTGGTTAATTTTCTCAGAACCTACTTATTTCGTATAAATATGACGCAATTCTTTGGGGAGGAGCTTATCCCTGCCCGTGTACCACCAGATGCAAAAGTGGCGTGGGTGTGAAATATCGCCCGAACTTTGGGTATGGGAAAAGATAGATGATTTTTTGAAACCTATCCCAACGCTTCAGGCGCCGGCTCGTGAAAAGTAACTAAATTTATCTACTGTCTAGTACCATGATAAGCACGTTTGACACGTTCTGTGATTTTAATCTACTTATTTACATTTCATCAGTTAAAACTCACGACTCCCTTCGAATTTCTAAAATTCAAAGCCCAAGTTTCTGAATATCAGAAATTTATTAAAATAAAAGCAACCGTTGTTGTATCTAATAAAATTATTTTCCATTTTTAGATTCAACATTATGTTGATTACTTAGGATTAGTATCTACTTGATAACTCGGTCCTTTCCTTCTCTTCACTGGTCAACAGGCCCTAACAATGTCAGCTAGGCGGTAAAATTGTGTTAAGTCAGCTCTTTCTGTGGACGACCATAGAGTTGGAAACCAATGAAAATTAACGCCTCCATTACTTTCCATCACGAAATAGGCGTCTTAAGTCAACTTAGTATAGCGGCTTAAGAGCCTTGGTGTCAGTTTCATAATCAAGAAAAGTCTCCTTTAACTAAAGTCGACGTTAATGAATAATTAATCTTGCTATTGAAGGCAAACTTCTATGATATTCGTTACAAGCTACGATATCAATATCATTAATGTTTATAATTTCTAACTCAATATTATTTTCCATTTGAAATGGAGGGGTTCGTCCATGACAGCGGTCTTAATTTTGACATAAAGTTGACTTTAGTTAAAGGAGATCTTGAAACTGGCTCTAAGTAATTACGAGTAAATTTGGCGTTCGGAATAACCGAGCTTAGAAGACAAAGTTAATCTAGTTCCAAGCGACGTTTAGTGTCCATTAATATCAAGTAGTTCTAGAAATCTATCATTTTGCCCCAGTGGAACCATTACGCGAAAAAGTGAAGTTTCCATTTTGGTTATGACACTGTCTATATTGAAAATCAAGTGCTATTCAGCAAATTCCATAAACATTTTACCGCGAAAGAAAGATACTCTAATATCCATTGTAAACGTGAAATTGTGATAAAGAAAACTGTTAGTAAAGTCAGATTATATTGACGTTCATTTTTGTGCCGCTCAAGTTAAAATTAATCAAGGTGAAAAGTTTACTAAAGAGATCCCGCACACTAAACCTCACATTCAAGAACAAATCCATAAAAGCGAGTTTATGCTCGTTTCCACCTCAGAATCTGTACTGACTAGAAGGATCAACAACGTTTAAGTTAATGTTAATAAATGATAATTTTAGTATTAATCATTGTTTAATATGAAATAAACCGACTCTTTAATATAAAAAGTGAACGTTGATAATAATTGTGGCTGAAATACATATAGCAATAGTGGTCTTATACGACGGCACCTTGTTACTATCCACTATCTGCACCTTGTGGTTTTAGGCTAGGGTTAAAAAACTTTACAATATCATGCTGCCATACATGGATTCACAAATTGCACGTAGCACCAAACTCAAAGAGATAAAAAAATCTGGGCTGATATTTTATAAATCAACCCCATTTAATGTTTAATCAATTAACTCCTACTGCATCATCAAAACAGAGATCTAAATTTATTTGAACTTATAATTTCATTCCTTAAATACGGATCCAAAAAACACACATGGTAGTACACTCAAAGAGATAGAAAATATTTTGAGCAAGACGAACGAAATTACCATATAGAAGGAACAATAATAATTGCATATCTAATACATATACTGGTATTTTATTTACAATCAATCTGTAAATAATTAACAGCATAACAGTGTTTGATAATTGTTGCTTAAAAATACGAGATATTCACAAATATCACAGGTGGAATTGGTCCCGATACCGAGACTGCTGGTGGGGTTAGACAGAACTCTCCTTATGCGGAGGAGGTGTTTGAGTAGAGCAGTTGCGGGACTGCAACATTGGCGCCCACGTAACGTGGTAGGGTTTCACAGGCATTTGAGTTGCGCAGTTCCTTTTCGTCGATGGCCTGGCGGTTATCGTGTAAGGAGCTGCGGTCGTTGGATCTGAATGAAGACTTTCTAGAACAGAACACGTATTGCGTTACATGGTGCTTTTACAGACAAATATCTAAGACATGAAGTTTATTAAAGGTCATCATTTTATTAGACAATAAATAGGTAAAAAATGTTACATGTTCTTGGCCACACCCTTATGTGGCGTACGCGATCAACTGATAAAGTGAGAAGCTCATTTGCTCCCGCGTGGCTTATTTGTAACATAACACACCTGTACCATAAATATCAACAAATTACAAAAATCAGAACCTCAAGACACCAATAAAATTAGATATTGTAAATGGATAACAATTTTAATGTGACTGTGTAACAGTCTTGGGACTGTAAAACCTGTACTTTTTATGCCTTTCGTAAAATGTACTGTTTATAATTTCATATATTACACTACTACTACACTTAAACTATTAAGCACATAGGTCAGTACATCATTTTCCTGAATCGTATGTAACCGCGGAACTTATATCTTATGCCTCTTGTCCTGATGAATTGTATCTACGTATTTTCAACGTAGCTGGTCGAATTGGAATATCGTAATTGGAAATGTTAGGAATACATTTACTTCAAATGCTCTGCAAAAGAAAATAAAATTGTTTTAAAACGAAATTTTTATTCATTAGGTGTTGTACCCCCAATCCACGAATTAGAGAGTAGTTCCTATGTAAAGGAAAGAGATTAAATGTGCCTTCAAGCAAAATTCAATAATGTAAAAAATACTAAATATGCTGGCTATTTCAGAACGAAAGACAGAAGCGATATGTGGAATAGGAATTAAAGCGAATTCTTGATTCTGTACAAGAGGTTACATTGGCAAGTCATAATTTGAGGTTTCATAACCATTCGGGTAATTTAAATCAGAAATCTGTTTGATTAGCCATTCAATGGCTGCAAACGCGTTACATAAAATAAAGGGCATCATATTGCATTGAGCTTATTAAACCTCCAACACTACCTACTGCCAATAACTAGTCATCACCTGCACCTTATAAACTTTTAAACTGCGGAATAAAAACCGACAAAAATGTGGAATTTTTCTTGTGCCGCGTCAAATAAATAAGACGTTGAGGAGTTTCATACTTGTCACGTAGGTACATAGTGAAAACTTCTAAAGTAACACCTCTCCAACTAATGAAGGAAACAAAACAAGTCGTGTTTAGAATATTTTTAATACAACTCCAGTCGAAGTTCTAGAAAGTTTCACAAAATATATGTTTGTACAAAGCTCTCAGGAGGTATCTGGAAAATGGGTTTCAATGATTGAAAGAAAGTGTTGATACTTAAACAAAATGATTTTGCCGTTTTTCTTTTTAGGTGCTTTCAGTATACTTGTATTCTCCTATAAAGAGGGTTTAAGTCGTGTCGTGTTTAGAATGTTTACAAGACCCCCCCCCTCCCCCTGCCTTATGCTGCGTCGTTACAGGTGCTTCACACTTCCTAGAGATGGTTGTAAGTTAGGTAGCGAATTAATTCTGGATATTCGATCGAACACAAGTACGCCACTTTTTCATAAACTTGTGATTCTGGGGCAAGTTCGAGAGTTTTCGATATCGCTCAAACATTAGTGCAACGGCCATCAAGTAACAACCAAACGATCATTTATTAATGTAGGCCAGATGGAGGTTGGAAATGGTTGCTTTTATTTAATTTGATAAGAGCTTCAAATTGTTTGAAATTTTCAGGTGTTCCTTTCGGTCTAGGACGTTTCGCCGTCGCCGTCGACCATTTCGCCATCAACTTCCACATATTTATAAAAATAAGAAAATTGTTCCAAACCATTGAGTGAGAAATAGTAAAAGGCGCAACTATAATGTAAAATTGCGATACATATTCCTCATCTCATTCGCCGAAGTTTCCTGCACCCCCCTGTCTACAGTGAGAGGGATGCAAATGTGGTAGACGCGCGACTCTGATGCTTAAACGTCGCTCAAATAACACGAACGATACTACGACTGTGGAAATCGACTACTTTTTACGAACTTGCTAAGGTACTGACACATCTCGATGCCTCTTAACAAATGGCGTGTCCATATGTCTGTACCGAAATAAACCTCATCCAAATTAATCAAGTTGCGCCTCTTTATATTTGTCACTCAACGTCCAAACCCAAGTTTCATATTGACAGGGTTTTCTACTGTGATCTGTAGACATAAGTATCGTTCTGAAACTTTCTATCAAACAATGCAAATTATCAGAGTTTAAGAAATAGTTTCTAAATTCAACAATAACCACTTCCTTCTGAAACGGTTGGCCAATTAATTATCGTACTTGTGAGCTTATAGTCCAAGAGCTGGTAGACATTTTTGAGTAGGTATTTGAGGCACGCTGAAAACTTGTCCTACACTTCTCCAATAATACCCAAACACAGAATTGCAGACCTGGCTGAGGAATAGCGGGGCTAAATCAACCCTTATATTTTAAAAGATTTTGTTTGTTCAAAAAATGTTCTTGAGGCATTTCGAAATATTTACACCATTAAATTTAACGTTTAAAGAGCGAAAAAATTAATAAGACAGATCCTTTAGTGAGGCGTTACACTTTGCTAGGCGCCTTCAAAGTTTCAAACAATGTTGTTGAATTATAAACTTTATTTATTTCTATATTTTATGATTGACCGCTAGATAGCGTGAATATTCAGTTTTGGTTTTATCTTTAGAGCGCAGACAAATGTACAAAGAGAAAATAAAAGGAGTTTTGAGTTGATGTTCGTTACGCTTTGTTGTGATGTTTATTTGCCCCATAATTCCGCCAGTAATTCCGCTCCGCTAACGCTACGAAACAAATGACCGTTATACACCCAGTGTACTTTGATCACTTTTGATGCAAGTTGCAGCACAATTGTCTTTATTTCGAAATAAAAAACGATGAAAATTTCAACATGATACAATTACAACAAATTCAAACGACACTAATAATGTGTTGATCCTCCGCACTATTTCTTACGCATTCAGATACTCGACGGGGCATACTTGAAACGAGACTTGAAATTAACGAATCTGCTAGCTTGTGATATACTATCTCAAGATTCCAAAAGACGCCTTTGAAGATCATCTAAACTGTTTCCAGGTAAATCATTTAGCCATAGACCCATCAACCCCCCCCCCCCCCCCCACCGTGTTCAATTGGTGGTAGATGCCGCTGAACACGCAAATTGTAGATGCCGTTTTTCTGACTTAATAGTGTTACCTACTTTAATTTCTTTAATCATGCTGATATTTTCATCGTTTCTTAATTCGAAATAAACGCGCTCCTGGGTATGGCTATACCTTGGGATTGCGTATTATATGACTTTCTTTATTTTTTGACCTACATTACCAATTCCCGAACTCCGATCTACAAATTTGATAAAGAATCCATCTACAATTTCATCGTAATCGGTCCGCTCGTTTTCGAAATATTGTGCTCACGGACAGTTACGCAAAGTTATGAACTCGCTAGGAGCTCGTAAAGACGTTTGCTGATTTATGGATCTGGGAACTGAGCTCACTTCTCTGGATAACATCTTATTAAATTAAGGGTAAGCGTCGTCTTATATGATTTACTGTTATTTGGCAGTACAGGTGCGCATTTGTATTCGAAACATCAATTTCTTGGTACAAACGTAAGATCCAGCAATTAATTTAATCGATCATTCGTGATTGGAGTTTTGTTAGACTAGGAGTTTACTTTCGTAAAGTTAAGATACTCACATTTGTAAGTAACGTAAATTATCATTTTGAAAATTTGAATATTTGTGTACGCTATCCCATTGGGGAGTTTATTTAATATTTGTTGACAATAATCCAGCATTTATTTTGGTATCTAAATTGACTTGTATTCTTCGTCATTCCCTCGTATTTTCTCAATTTCAAATCATTCAAATTGAGTGGCGCTCAACCCGCTTGAGCACCAAAGTAAAGAAAATCATTTTACCCAAAACGAACTACCGCCGTGGAAGAGTCTCAAGCTCTTATATTGTGTTTTATCCTCGGCTAGTTGGCCGTTTATGCGGCGGGTTTGAGAAATCGCAGCGCCAACTCTCCTACCGTATATAAGGCACATTAAAAGTATTTGATTCCAACATTTGAAACAATATCGATGACTACAATACCCCACCCTCCCTTTCTGATCCTCGAGCGACAACTTTAAATGTAATTTCTTGTTCGCAGTTGCAGTTGCAGTCCTATCGAAAAATACTTTAAATATTTGAAAAATGTAGTGCCGGTATTTGCGCCCTAAACATCTTATTTGACGTGTTTCCCGTCAATAGTTCCAAACCAGTGTGGGGATGGCCAGTTTTCATTAAAATTTGTTATAATTTCTTCCAATTGTTGCCCGGTTACATTTTTCCAAACAACGGATAACGGTAAAGAGAAAAGTCAAGAAAATGGTCAAGAAAACAACAGGGACTCTTCAGGAGACAAGACAATACACCTTAAAGCTTGCTACAAGCTTCGCCTCTTACTTAAAACACAAAGAAAGAGGAAAGAAAGACAGACGAGCGATAGCTTCAGGAAACATGATATTGAGAATGTTCCTACATATCATAGAAGAGTTCCATCTAGCACTGGCAAAGAGGATAGAGGGGGCAACAATCTCTATAGGAGGAGAAGAAAAGAAGCAGAAGATATCAAACAATATGTCCACTGCAACACTACCTCACGGGCCTTCGGTGACTATATGTCAGGGAACTGAAGATGCTACTAAATGGAACGAATGTTTATCTCCATCCTTCTTTGCACTCATCCATAAATATATGTTCGATTCCAGCACTAGAATTAGGAACGCCCTTCCTCCTACTAATGAAATGGGAAAACTATTTCAAAAAATTGCATTGGCAGGGAATTTTCTCCTATCGATGAAAAAAGTCCAGCTAATCGTGTAGGAAACGGAATCGAGATTCGTAATTCCGTTTCCTATACGGTTAACGCAACTTACACATTACACGGCAATTAGGGACTGTCGCGCCTCTAAGTCATCAACTGATTGATACGTTAATCTGTCTGTTTATTGTAGTGAGTGTGGTATTTGGTATCGGTGATTTGCAATATAATTATTGCCCACAATTATTTAGAAATTTAACGTTAATTTAATTACTGATATGGAAATTACACTTTCGGGTTGTTTATGCAGTTTTGCATTTGGGCCTAATTAATTTCTATTCATTCAAAGCATCATTAGCGGAAACAATACTAATCTTCTCATTACCTTCCTATTGTATCTACTCTACATATACATTTCCGAAAGAAAAGGTGGCTTTATTTATAATGATATTTGAAATAATAATTGAAACAATTACCTAATGACCAGGTCATTATATCACAATGTAAGGTGTACATTTATATAAATCATATTACTTCCTTATCCAAATTTTATTCGTGTCCTTGGTAGCAAAGTGAAAAGAGGACAGCAAGTTTTGAAAGTGCATTTTAAAAATGGCCACAGTTTCATCAAGAACTAGAAAAATTGTACAGTTGATAGCAGATGCTCACTCTAACCATCAACACAAGGGAAAGTATCAAGAATATATTGGAAGAACTGGGAGATCACGACAATGTACTAGAACCCGAAGAAGAACCAAATCCACCAAAATTAAAAAGTAAAGGAAGGTGCCATATTTGCCCAAGGAAGAAAGATTGCAAATATAAATCCAAATGTCACAAATGTAATAATATTGTGTGTCGATCGCACAGCAATACTATAAAAGTATGTAATAAATGTGAATGATTTTTTTTTAAATTAGAAACATTTCAATACAATTATATTTTGTAAATGTTTACATTATTTCTATTAATAGTTATTACGTTTTCGAAATGATGATATCTCACATTATTCCCCCTTTTATATCATTTTAACGTTAATTTTGTATTAAATCTGCAAAAACAACACTGGGGCGAATCCACCTGGTACTAGGTGTTTTAAAATTGACCTGGTATTAGGAAAGTATTGATTTATTCAATATGTGATATCATAACATTGAGCAAACCATTCTCAATGGATTAGAAAGAAATTCACTATACTCCGAAAATATGTGTAGTTGTACAAGTACAATATTAGTATTTGTAATCACGTAGTACTCGAAACCACCGGATGTTGTAATACTAAATTATCCGACGTACCCCCTTACGTAACCGTTTTGGAAAACACCTTATTGCTAAAAGGAATATGTCATTTTATAGCACCACTATCGTCAGAACCAAGTGCTGTGGGTCACTGTAACGTTCTGCAGACGAATAGATGGCAAATGGGAGTTGTATGACTTAAAGAAGAAAATGAATATTGTAAATTCTGATATGGAAGTAACCCCTCACTTGATATTCTGTACATTGTAACTAATCAATATTTTATTTATTTCTTGTAATAATATACATTTGTTTTTATAACCTATGGACAATAAATTATTCACTTATGAAAGTTTTTATATACCTACTGTTTCAAAATAGACTAAGTTTAAAAAAAAACGGTGTAGCTTACTTAAACTTTCGTAACTACAAATCCACACTGGATTTGGTCAAAGTATATTATAATAAACTTCCTCGCATATTGCTAATACAATCCTTACTTACAATTATTGTAAATACAAACGTATATAAGGAAATTATTAGGTAGATATATTTATTAGGAAATAGTGTTCGTTGCTTACATACTTTTTATAAGGATTCCGTAACTATCAAAGTTAATTGGCAAATTGATGAAGCACTAACGAAGCACTAATCATAATGACTAAACTTGCTTCCCTTCTTTGAACTTCTTCTGCTAACGTGAAGTGGGCCGCGACATGTTATTTATAGAATTACTGCGTAACTATCAAAGATAGATCAAAAAATTGTGAAGCACTAAGAGGCACTAACGAAGCACTGATCAGTGATCATAATAACTAAAAGTGGTTTTCATCTTAGAACTGTTTTGCTAGCGTGAAGTTGGCTGGAACATACTGTTTTTTCAATAACTTTGCTATTGTCAAAGTAAATTGGAAAATTGTTGAAGCACTAAGAGGCACTAACAAAGTACTAATCAAAATTACTAAACTTGATTCTTAGCTTAGAACTTCTTTGACGTGACGTTGGATGGAACATACTGTTTTTTCAATAACTTTATTATCAGAGTTAATTGGAAAATTGTTGAAACACTAAGAGGCACTAACAAAGCAAATGAAAATTACTGAACTTGATTCTTATCTTAGAACTTTTTTGCTAGCGTGAAGTTGGCTGCAACATACTGTTTTTTTTAATAACTTTGTTGAAGCACTAAGAAGCGCTAACGAAGCATTAAAAATATGTTTTAAAAAACGCAATTCTCGCAAATTGTTGAGCCACCGTGAATTGAGCAAGAACATTTTAAAATATGATTTACTCCGTTATATTATATTTTGCTGCCGAACTATTTGAAGCACTAAAATGCACTAACGTAGCACTAATCAAAACCACCAAAGAAAATGTTAGTGCTTTTAATTCTTTGCCAACTTCACGGACCTGACAATCCAATGTGTTTTTCTCACAGAAGTTTTTTGATCCAGGCCTACGCAATAGCCAATGTGCCCTCAATAGACAGTTTGGTTCTTACCGTGAAGTGAATATATCCTATATTCACACCACGGTTCTTATCTTACTAGCACTCCGTACTCACATTCATTTGTCATTTGTCAAATGGTTGCCACCGTAAGTCGTACCGGTTGCAAGAAAGCTGAAGACCAACGCACGAATAACACACATTTCCAGAAGAACCCGTTCAGTCGCACTGGAAGAACAAGAAGGATAAATATCGTCGAGAATTGAAGAAAATTCCGCCTTCTCGTTCAAGAAGTGCAGCATCCAGTGAGAGACAAGGATGATTCAGATGATGAAGTGGCCTCAGTCCAAGATGATGATGCTTCCTTACCAGCAACAACAACAGCTACAAGTACGCACGACAGTGACTCCTCATCCTAACACACAAAATCTACCAGTGGTTCTACTACGCCCAGTAGTTTATTTATTGTATTTATTTTTTAATAAATTAGAAATGGCGCATGAATGCAAATTAGAAAATTTTGCTTTTTACATGATTACCGAAAAATTTGGTTCACCAGCGATAGATCTGTTTGCGATTACAACCGATGCTGAATACACCCGTTTTGTACCTTTCCAGATCCTTCCTCAATTACACCAGACTTTAGTTATTACCGCAACAGTGTTCTTTAAATATTGATCACTGCAATGAGGGCGGAATTATATAATTACACGAACTTACCTTTGGGGAAGTTCTCGCATAATTGCATAAAGTTGCCTTCCGAGTGATCGGGTTCACCCTCATTGACCCAGCCTTGAGGTATCGTTACTCTCAGATCAATGACATCTCGGACCCCACCTTTCTTTCTTTGGTTTAAATCTATGCGAAATTACTACACAGATTACTCGGACGACAGCTTTGTTTAATCATTATTGAACTTCCTAAGGTAAGTTCGTTTAATCTTAATTTAAAAATCAAACTTAGACTTGGTGATGTCTGAGAAGGAGATTTTCGCTTTTAAAGTTAAAAATAATCACACAAATCGTGATGAATCTTAGATAGTATTTTGTTTGGTGTTTGATGTAAGGAACATTCAATATCTATTTGCGAAAAAAAAATCTTACCGTAATCCGGTGGAGGGATAAGATCTGGATTTTTATCATCGTTAACAGTGTCGGTATAGGCCGAAACTTGAGGATTTAAAGGGAGCTCATCTCTCTTCGGACTTCTGGAACGTCTCTCGCGAACGGGACTTTCAATTTTAATACGTTTAACGGCAAAGATAATTACACCTATTGCGCCTGCAACAATTAAAGTTGACCCGGCGGCTAATAATATGTACAACCATGGCCCCTCCGCTTTCTCTTCGTTCGATGGGCCCGTAGATCTTCTTAATTCTTTTAATCCTGGAGACGGCAAAGTTTTAATTAAAATTGAGTTTGACGCTTTCGACCACCCTTTGGCGTTTACCGAATACGCCGTGGCAATATATTCGGTCGTTGCGTCTAAATTAGAAATTTGAAATTCAGGTACACTCGATGATAAGTTCGCAGTTAAATTTTCCGCGACCGAAACTAATAACACAAACTTTTGTCTTAAACCACCGTCAAATCCTTTTTTACAGTTTACCGTTACCGAATGATGGGTAGTGTTACTAACGGCACATCCGTTCGGCGGATCCGGCCGGCCGGCGGGAACAATGTGGTAAACGCACGGCGTTTGCTGCGACCCTAATTCGTTTCTTCCCCAACATTGCAAAGTGCCGTAGTGTGCTGCTATCGAAGGGGTGTAGGTCAAAATGCTACTTCCAGGTTCCGCCGTAAATTCGCTCAGTTCTCTGGAAACCCCAGGCGTGCTGTTGAAAATCCAGCGGAACAGTGAGGCCGCAGGCTCGGCATCCACCTGTTCAAAAATTAGCATTTAGTGCCAGTAAACCAGAAACCGTATTTTATAGTCGCGTTTAAACAGCGAAGACAGAAAATACAACAGCAATTTATTATTTAAGTTTTCTCGGTCTCCGTAACGATTTCGATAAATAACATCGACATTTGCAATCCAAGAGCTCTCGATTATAGTAGAAAAGTTACCAAGAACACCTTTCTGTTAAAGTTTTAAATCGATAACTTCCGCAAGCGTTTGCGGTATTAGACAAAATAGCTTCCACTTGAGAAATTGTGTTTTAAATCTGTTCCGTAAGATCTTAAAATAGAGCACTAAATCAAAAGTAAATACTACGACGAACTGATTTCAAAGTGCATGTACAATTTTATTTCCAACTCGAAAGTTATCGACTTTCATGTTCATACTGAGAAAGAATTCTAAATGGATATTTTCTCACCTTACATTCTATTCTCAAAGGTTCGCCTTTAGCAGCGCCGAGAACTTTACGCCCTCCTCCCTCCCCGCATACAGGTTCAAACTTGACACGAAGCTGAAATGGGGCACTTCTTGTCGTTCCCTCCGAATTCCCAGCCTCGCAAAAGTAACGTCCACTGCTGGCACGAGTAACTCCCTAAACCAATCAAATATATTATAAATCTAGAAAAAGTTCAAATAAAAAGGAAATAAACGCACAAAACCATTTTAAACTTGATCAATAAGAGAGCTTGTGATAAAAAATCAGCAAACGCTTTCAATGCAAATAAAAAAACATTTTATTAAGTTAAACGTAATGAATCAAACTTTTCGCGGATGAATACCCACGCGTTCCTTCTTAGAATTGCTCATTTCTTTATTTTTTACATTATTTTTAAGTATTCATTTTACCTAGGACGGTCTTAGAAAATCATTCCTTTTCAATACAATTTTGCACGAAATTGAAAAATCTCAAGAAAGGAAATTCTATCGAAGTAAATTCTCATTTATTTAAGTTCGCGATAATTACAATTTTATTTGGAACGTTTGACAATGCAAAATTCATTTACTATAGGCAAGGGAATCCTCATAAACATTTAGTCAAAAACTGAACTGGTATCACACTAACGCCAATAGGTAAAAGACAGGGCCCCCATCCCATAATTTTAAATAGCAGTCCAATTCTAGAGCATCGAACTTCAGTCCTCTCATTTGGCCTATTTTAAGTAGTCATCGTGAAACACCACTTTTACCCAGTTCATTTTAAATTATAATTTTTAACTTGAAAACGTTACATGACCAGTTTGTCAGTCTCCTACTGGCCACTAAGCGTAAAATTATACGACTAGTGCTAGGTTTTATACTGCCCTTTACAATTTTTTATTTATAAGCATCAATAGTAATAATAAAAACTACAGGTCAAGACCCATTACACAGATGTACAATTTGCCCCACGTTGGGCGACCAAACAAAAATGTTGTGTGCAATGGCCCCACCAAATTCAACCATAGACAAAACTCCTCAAACCTAGCTAGCTCTCTAATTAAAACTCTTCTAGAACATATTGTAACAGTTTAAAATAGTATTAACCTTTGTAGTCATATTTCTATTTCCATTACCCTGTATTACATGTTCGCGCATCGTTGAATGCAACCAATATGTTAATTCTCTAGTTACTTTTATATTTTTGTGTTGCCTGCCCGTTTTAGTTTCTCGATCTACCGATCAATGACGTCAGTTTACTGTAATTCGATACCTTGCTGTCATTGGTTTTAAATTCGTTTCCTTTATCGATAAGCATTAGATATTACCATTTATGGTATTGACATATCCATCGGCTCTCGTGGTTGGTTGGAATTATTCGTCGTCGCTTGCATCGTGACCGGAAACAAGAAAGTTAGCGTCTTCTTTTCTCGCCACCTGCTTTAGAGAGACCGTCGATTTGTGATCCCGAGTTGGGGGTGCTTGTTATATCTTCCAGTGGTTGATTTTGGATCGAACACCCTTGCGAAAGCATCTTTTAACCAAGTCAACCCAAATTAATGTTTGCACCAAGCAGTTTCGTTTTAATGCTTGGGGACAAACTTCCGTAAGGAATTTTTTTTTGTACTGGAGGAATTTCAAGCCACCTTAATCGTAAGTTATACTCCGTGTGATCGAATCCACTTTACCTTCTTTCTATTTCTAGGGGGAATCCATCGTATTTATGGTATAAGAAGGCTACCTTACTTTAACGAAGTTCTTTTTTTTGTGTACTCTCTGCTTTAAGAGGTTAGCGCATTATATTTGGTTAACCGTGGCCATAATTACATTATATTTTAGAGTCCTTGTAAGGAGTCAAAGTCCAACGATTCCGTAGCTTCTACTTACTCTCTAAGCGAAACACATCTACGTTAAACGACAACATGCAGGAGTTCCGTGTACTGTAAAATCTGCCATTGAAACGTTACTATCTCTAAGGCGCAGCCAAACAGATACTGCGGACACCAACCCTTTTGACACCTGTTGCGGTACATAGAAAACCGTTAGCCGTTTACACGTACACCAGGAATCTTAGGAACCAGAGACCTACCTATCGTAGTGGTGATATCTTATTATTGTTTAAACTACTTATTGCCTTTGTGTATTTGCATTTCGTTTAACCCATACTTATGTGGTAAATGTTAACTGGCCGAACACCAGAGCCACCCATATTACTCTTAATTAGTACGCTTGAACTTGAAAGGGAATAATTTTGCGTTAATTAACTGCATTTACTCATGTGAAGTAAATCACCTGTGAAGTACAGAGCTCTATACTATGATTTAAACTTCGATACCCTACAAGCTACCAATCAAGGTATTCAATCCACTGTCAATTTAACCCATTAAACTCAATCACTGTGCAACGGTAGTGGGTGTTCTATACCTACTTTCAGGATTTTTGGTGTGAACTAGTTTCAGCTACTAAATTTATGTAATATTTCATTGGGGGAATTTTATGTAAACCTTGGAATTTGGGATAATTATTTCAACACTTATACTTGGGGTTGTTTAGTTTTTACATAACGTGTTTATTATACTTTCTTGATTTTTTGATTCCCATTTGGGGAACATAACTTTTGTGTTGGTGTTACGTATGCAGGTGCAATTGCACCCAATAAACATTTTTTTTTGTGGGTTATCAGTTGCCTACTTTAAAGCTAAAGCTACCTTTCCTAGTTCCGGTAGTGGCAAGCGAAACTTTTAACTTGGAATTAGGTGGCGCCCATAGAGATTTTAATTGAAGCGACCAAAAGTAAGTACTGACGACCTAGGCTGGATCGAGGAGTTATAAGTGCCAATTACCAATTGAGTTAATTCTGTTACCCACAACCCTGTACATTAGTCTTTCTCTCTCCGCTGTTTGCTATTTGATCAACAGAGCTAGCTGGCCGGTCAGCGGCGTGTGTTTTATTTATGAAGCACATGGTATTTTTGTAGTGCCTTGCATTTTGTTGCTTGCGCGTATAGCATAGGGACAATGGGAATATGATTGTCGACAAACCAAACACTTTACACACAACCTGGTGATCGGGTGTTACAATTTTTAATTAACAACACTATCAAAAACTGGACACTGGCCATACATAGAGAGGTTGATCCGCTGGTTTGAACTGCGACAGATAAATATGTCAGTTTCAATTTGATGCGTCACTGACGGACAATTTTGTCCTGATTAAATAAAGCGCGCGTTTACCTCCTAACTTACAACCTAATCTGTATGTGATGGCTAGCTAATGACTTTGTCCTCTCAATTATGGAAACACATGCGTAAAAAAAACTTCAACTTCTTTAATAGGCGAAATCTTGCTCGTAATAATGTAGCGCAACAGTGGCTTACGCTTTTTTAATCGACCCGCAAACAGCAATAGAGCAAGGGTGCCTTAGGCTAAAAACAGCATCGTTTATTTCCCAATATCTTTTAAAGGTCAAGCCACCTCCGCTCATGCGTTCGATGTCGGTGTTCCGGCGATTCCGAAATACTGCTTTGTTATCCGTATTGATAAACACTTGCCTTCATTATTAGCACGTGGCGTTGTTAGTAAACAGAGCCACTTAATTTGTTCAATATCGTTTTTACAAAACCTTACGTCGATACGATTAAATATTCACTTACTTATGCGTTCTAAGATTTATAATACTCACTAAGTACAACAAATACAATTAATTGACTTAAACAATTTCTAAATTTACAATAAACAAACTAACATTAAAGTGACAATTTCGCAAATTGTCCAATGTTGTATTCAAAGAAATTCTCCCAGGTTGTATCAATTTTACATACAGGATGTTACGACTGCTATTTCCAATGCGTAAACCGGAAATTACGTTACCAACATGTACATTTTTCACTACAGAGTGGCTCGCTCTCATCTTCGGCAGTATTTCAACCTAGAGAAACGACCTCTTCCCCATAGTTTACACTACAACAAGAAAACAATTAACTAACTAGTTGACGGAAGAAAAAAGAAAGCAACTAGCTCACGCAATGTATGTCTTAGCACTTTTGATTTGCAAAAGATGATTCGAACGATCCAGTCAAATACGTTGGTTTTGTATAAATCAAAGCAACTTATTCTGCAATTATTCTTCAAGTTCACTATTTTTGTTTCTGCACCGAACTAGGGATTTTGTTTTCACCAACGAGGAGCGATAGATATTTGCAGTTGTCTTTATAAGTATTCTACTTCAGTCATAGATGCCACCAAATTAGTGGTCTTTAATTAGCTGACGCATTTGGGTCTCATCAAAAATGCCTGACTAGATTTTCGGTACTTAATCTAGGAAATTTTGGATAAATAAGCTGGAAACACTGACAGTTTTTTTCCAGATCTTTAACAAACAGTCGTAATTTTATGTGCAAGGGAGGAATGATTTTTCCCGAAGAATCAAAGGTTAATTTATCATTTACCGACAACCAAATCATCCCCCACCCAATTTTATTGTATCCAGTGGGTTGATCTGGCTTGACTGCAAAAAATTACCACTTTCAAGGAGACACAGACCACCCATTTATGTACGACATATCTCACTTTCTGTGAAATGATATCTTCATAAACTACGTTTCAGGCAACGATCTGCACCCTCGGGATTAAAGCACACACTTTAGGTCCTTGGTATATAATACACTAGTTCGTATGGAAGGCGATGCATTTTGAGCTTTTGTCTCTTACTCCATAAAAGCTTCATTAATCATTATGCTTTCATTCCTGAATTAACTATTGTCGCCCCCTATCAATTTGAGGCACCCTAATTAAATAATAACTAATTAGCTAGAACGTTAGTTTTTATAAATTGAATCCTTTGTAAAATAAAACTAATTTTTGCCTGTTTCAGATGTACTGCAGTAGAATGGAGGTGTTGATAGGTAAGTCCGTCAAAGTACATCTTACGTCATAAGGGCTTCATTATAAGTTATAAAGTTACAAGTTTATTTCATAAGTTGGATATTCTTTAGCAATATGTAGTTGCAACTTTTTTAATGATTCCTTAATTGGATCTTAGATATGAATTTTGGTTACCTGGAAGCGTTGTTCCTAATTTCGTTGGGGGATTTATTGACGTGAATGGATGACAATTAAGTCAAAGTTTTGTTGAACATAAAGTACGAAAATATTTTAGCTGAAACGTCTTCATTTAATAACTACGATGGTTGTACAAATTTTCAAAAATGGATTCGCGCATTAGTTTTCAAAATAATAACGAACTCATCTTGTCGTTGGAAACCCCGGGTTTTCCTGGGAGGTTAACGGGCTAACGTTGTAATTTGTAAACAACGGGAGGGTTGATATATAAAAACTTAAATCTGGAATGCAAAAACCATAATTAGTCTGTAATTAGGGTTTCAGTTTGGCGCGAATAGGGAGTGAAGTATAGACATTCATTTTAATTAACAATGATTAACGAATGGCGTGTCCATAAATCACTGATTGCAAGAATATTACTTTTCGCTGAATTTTAAAATAGACGCTAGCAATGTATCGCCAGCTGTAATAGTTCTATCGATGTCTGTTACATTTTTGCATCCATTTCATTTTCAAAGAGGAGATGTAGAAATTTGAACAAGACTTACACTATGGTATTACGTAAAAATGGATTACGAGTATATGTATGGGCATAATACACATGGCAAAAATTGAGTAGTTTGTGTGTATTTCAATTATGTAGGCTGGTAGGCATTTAGGTTCGGAAATTTACTTACCCTTTAACTTTTTACGTTAAAATTCCCTAAAGATTAAAAAAACAATTTATTCTATGCCTAAAGTAATGGAATACAATCCTACGTGATTTATTACACAAGTTTTTTACGGACTAACCTAAACTGAAAAAGAATTAAGATATAAAACTGTTTAAAAGTTAAACCAGAGTCATTGTTGCTGCAGTAAGTAAGCTTTCTTATTCTTAGACTTTGTTGTATACATCCAACGCAAAATGATACAAAAGATCTATTTTTATATTTCATTCCTCTAAAATCGTATTTTGAATAGTAGGAAACAATCTTATTGAGGTACTTTAAAATACGGAATTCTTTTCAATTAGAAATCGACATCATTTCATGAAAAGAAATCCATTAGTGTCAATCTTGCCACAACGAAAAGGGTATTGTACAAAATTACATTTTCTCACTCAAACCTTTACATTTCAGTATCGTCGTGATTGTTATACATTTTCATCGGTATTGTGTAAAAAGCAATTTACAATTTTTTCCATGAAACCGCTGGCTTAACTTAAGTTTCTATTGTTTGTCATTGTGATTCTTCCAGAAACGAAATAAATTCACTGTTGTTGTATTAATTGCTTTTCAATGTTACAAACGTCAGCGCCTACCGTTTCTGCCTTTTCATTACAATCATTCTTTCAGTTTGCTTAGTCCTTTGATATCATTCACTTTAGCAATTCAAATATACTCGAATTGATTTAGTTTATTTATAGTCGAAATAGATTCAGTGATATTCGACAAAGGTTCAAAAGCCTACATCATTGACCCTACCGTCAGATTGGAAACAAGTGATGAAGACGCAAAAATTCAAAATGAGAAAAGTGATATCTATATGAAAAATGCATTCCGTAATATAAAGAACAATCGGTTTATATTTTGGTTCTCGTGGACTGTAGGCGCAAACACGATCAAATTTTTCAATAACTTCAAATTAGATAAAGGCAAACTGGTAGAAATTGCAGAACAAGTTTTAATCGATCCTATTAGAATTCTCAACCATCACACAACATATATGTCGTTATTAATCGGTATGCTGTGTATTTATGCAACCTAATAAGTCTCGCAGGCAGCCCACTTTAGAAAAACCGATTTTCATTAGGTATAACGCAATAAAATAAGGAAGGTAAATCTAAAATGTATAATGCTAGAACGGAAAGTGCCTTTAGTACTTAATAGTATGATGGCAGAAATTTGTGCAGTGTGCAAATTGCACACTTGAAAAACAGCGCGCTGTTCTTCGACCAAGGATTCTATGACAAGGGCGTTTATCGAAATTGCACAGAATAAAATTACTATGCGAAAGACGGTTATTATGTACAGCCTCCTATACAAAACTTTATAAGATCGCTTTAAACGTCACTGAAAAGAAAATGAAATTAGGTAGAAGAACAATGTTCAGTGAAGTACAAGAGCTTGAAATTTCCTAGACAATTTTGGAATTATCTAAAGCGTTTTATGGTTTAACGCGAACTCTTTTGTCGAACAGAACGGTGTAGCTAATATTGTTTTAACGTAGAAGCAAAGAAATGTGGAAAAGATTGGCTGTACTCGTTCATGAAACTGACTTTTGACTTTTAAAAAACCAGAAATTACTTGCCTGAACGGAAAGAAATATATCCGTTTACACTTTGAAAGTTATTTTTAATATTGATGGCAAATGTTTTGATTTCACTACAAATCGTAACTAATACACACGTGCCGAAGTTTATGCGAAGTGCGCACTCAATTATTATAGGTATTTTCCTCCATCAAATGTAATTATTTTTTGCTGTGTTAAATTAAATATTAATATTGAGTGCACAGAGTGTAATACGTATCGAATCGTTGGGTAAAGATAATTTTGATACATGGAAAATTCAAATGGAAGCTTTACTGATCAATAATGATTCGTGGCAGTACGTAAATGGTGCTTGTAAATGCCCCGCTAGGTGATGACAATTTAGCCGCTATTGAAACTTGGAAGAAAAATGAGTCAAAAGCAAAATCAGATATTCAGTCCTGTGATGTATTACTAACGTTAAACTTAACGCGCAGGTTATCTGTCAAAAACGTCATTTTCTCTGGAAAATAATGTTTTTTGGCAGATATCCTGCATGTTAAGTTTGACGTTTCTGATACATCACAGGGCTGAATATATTATCGATTTCTCCGTGAGCTGAAACAAATCAAGGGATGTGACACGACCTATGAATGAAACTGCACAATATTTATCAATCTAATGCCCCGCGCGAAAGACAACATTGTTAAAGCAGTTGATGTTGCGACGGTTCATGGAAGCAGAAGATCTGCACAGTCCCCTTCGCGATTTCTTCGATGTTGTCGACAAATTGGGTAACTTGGAAGTATATATATATTAAAGGCGATTTGTCAGAAATTATATTATTATATTAGTTTTCTGATAGAGTTCATCAGAGTTCGTCGAATTCAAATATGCCAAGCCCGTCGTCCGCAAGTCACGAAAGCCGGGAGAATTACTCACAGAACAATTCGAGCCAGATACGCTGTTATCGTTGCAAACAATTGGGCCATACTGTGAAAAACTGTCATAAAAAACCACAAACTGATAAAATCGCTTTCAACACGTGTTCTCGCGATGGAAGTAAACAATGGTTCTTAGACAGTGATGTTACTTGCCACATGCGCAATATTCGAATTGCTTGAGAACAGAGTACCTAGCAAGCTTACGTTAGCGAATAATTCGAGCACCGAATTTGTCGGGAAAGGCATCGTTAATTGGATTCTATAGCGAGTGCGGAAAAATCGATTACGTTGCGCGAAGTTCTTAGCGTACCGGATTTACGCACGAATTTACTGTCAGTCGGTAAAATTATGGACAAAGAATTCGAGGTTTTATTTAAAAAGGAACGTGTAATCGAACCCTGTATTAGTCGATAAGTCAAACGCTTTCATCCGAAAATGAGGCGTCTCCACCAGTTAGACTACCTTGGAGACCTCGAATACTGCAAACTGGTGCAAAGGGAAGATCTCGAAAAATGTACAATGTTGCAAACCACTGATCTGTAGATTATGTCCCGAGCCCGATAAAAAATTTACCCTGAGATCTCATATGGGTCGTAATTGGGGCTCGATAACACAGAGCTAATCATTTACAGACAAAATAAAGCTGAAATAAAAATAGGCACTCAGGGACAAATGAATAATACCACACAAATGCGTCCAATGAAGATAAGTTAAATATAAATGCAAATTTTAATTACCTTAAAGTTTAATCATCCTTCATCCGGTGCGATTCACTTTAAATGACGCACATAGAGAACAAAAACACCAATTGAAGGTGCTTCTGAGCTTCACTTCATTACTTTTGCTTGATCTTGATCTAAACGACACTGGCTTTGTTGTAAATTTAGACGTAATGGTGGTTTTTTTTAGTGGTAGAAGACTTCACTTTAACGGGTACTTGAAGACCTTATAGAAAGGCCTTACATAAGCGATAAACGCAAGATAGACACAACTCAGACTAATTTTCCGTAAACGTAAACAACTTGAACTCAATTCGAATTATTCACCTCATAACGACATATTCACAAAATCTGAGAGCGCTCACTAATCTTGTTATACAGTAGCGGCCAAAAGTTTTATCACAATTTAATTTTTTCATTGTAACACACTAGCATTTACTACGGGTAGCAATAAAATAAGTTATTTAGAGTGCCATAAAAAACAATTCGAGTCAGTCAGCCACTATTTGTTGTAGAGATGTTTCATTTGTTTTTAAATTATTTATTAACATCTGATAATTCTATGGTAACACCATGAAAAGTTATTGCCGACAAACTATATTGCGATAAACTTTTGGCCGCTACTGCATAACAAACTTTACTGTCCACAAGAATGAGTGTCTTTTAAAAACATTCGATTTCGGCAGACAGACTGCCATACACTAACAAGGCGCTCATTAAACAAAAAGTTGCACCAAAGAACTACGTTTCATGTCCGTCTCTTCTTTTTAAAACATCCTCCCTTTCCCCCTTCAGCTTCCTATTTCATATCAAAATTACTGCGCACTAGACTGCGCGTCTTTTAATAACGAAACATCTGAATTTTTTTCTGCGCACACCTGCTTACTTAAACTAATTAGCTTTACGCCGCGGTAACGAAGCCTTATCGAACGGACCGGTGATAAACTTTTACAAAACAAAATGCAATTAAATCCAGATCTCCTTGATTTTACAAGTAATTCAATTTTACAATTACAAATCAAAATAATCGAAGCGATTATTTAAACAAAATCAACATCCTGTAAATTCTGATACAAAATAACGTTGTCGTCGAACTCAAATAACATGATCGAATTCGTGTTCAATCTAAAATTACTACATTTAACTTAAAAAAATTGAAATTCACATCATTCAGGGTGACCCATTGTTATTGTAGGTGCCGATACCAAAGAAAACGTCCACATGACGTAGTTTACACTACAGTATGTTCACCATTTGAGGTTATTTCTTTGGTTTCGAATGAGTGAATTGGTACAGATGACCGTTTGGC
>NW_022170249.1:12737500-12771480 GCF_008802855.1 Photinus pyralis | reverse complement strand
ATCTAGTAGCAACATCGTTTTTTAGTTTTAACGGATTACAACCTTCATTAATATGCTTTTGCATTTCCAAAAGTTTATTATTAGCCTTGGTACTTCTATGAAAAAACTCTACAACTGCTTTAACCTTTTTTCGTAATGGTTTAACGTCTTCAATGTTCAATCCACTTTGCACTATTAAATTTATGGTATGCGCAAAACAACCAATATGCCCCCATTCCGTTAGTTTTATTGCTGCTTTTATATTAGCGGCGTTATCGGTTGTAATAGTACAAACTTTGTCTTCGATATCCCACTCATTAACCACCCTCAGTATGTCGTCTTTTAAATTTTGGGCGTTATGACTTTCATCATACGGCGCACATTCTAACAAATACGATTTCAAACTCCAATCTTCTGAAATAAAATGGGCAGTGTAACAAATGTAACTTCTCTGGCTATGCTCGGAAGTCCACGCGTCTGTAGTTAAAGCAACAGATTCACTTTTCGAAATTAAATCTTTTAATTTTTCTTGCTTTTTTTGATATAGTTGCGGCAAAAAAGAATTGGTAAAAGTGTATCTGCTAGGTATAACGTAAGAGGGCTCCAAACCGTGAATTAAGTTTCGAAAACCTGTGTCTTCAACGATGGATAAAGGCTGCAGGTCACGATCATATTTAAAATTAAATCATTAATCTTCTGCTGTCTCGATAAAGAAATGGGCTGTATCATGATGTGGCTTAAGATCGAAGATTGGGCCTGGACTCTTCTTTTCTTTGCAGCTGATATAATTGTCGAAGCAGACGTAGCCGAATTTGAACCTTGATCTACTATAGTGGTCTCAATATTTTCAGGTGTTGGTGCCGTTGGTGGTCTTGGATCCGTAGTAGAGGTAGAAGCAACGGTAGACTCTCCTTCTTGACTTTTATTAATAGGAGGACGTTTTGTCAAAATCGTTTGATGCCTCGATTGGAGATGTTTCTTCAAGTTTGACGTTGAGCCTCCCTTGTATGAATACTTGGATCCACAAATATTGCATTTCGCGCTTCCTGCAGAAACAATTGAAAAATGCAACCATATTTCGCTTCGTTTAGATGTTACTTCCATCGTAATGTACCCCCTTCTTCCTTAAACTATTTTAAATTAAAAATCCACGTTTCACAATCATACAATCATTGGGCATGAGAATTATAGTATACTACTGAAGTACTGACACTTACCTTTCAATGGCACAAAAATCGAATAAATAATACGCAAAATGTCAAAGAAATGGTATTGCTATTGGTCAATAACTAAATACACAATAAACTACACTGCACAATTCGACACCGTTAAACGTTTGTTGGACTGAGAATAAAAAAAAATAATAGTGCCATGCGATCTCAAAACTGCAAGTGTAGCACTTACAGCACCGGAAACGCAAAATCAAACACTAGGCAAAAAAAGTTCGTTTTAGGGATTTGACTAGTAACTACCTAAACAAATTTTATAGGACATAAACAAAAATGTGCGCTAGTCCTAGTACCTTTTACTTTGCCACTATTCAATATTCATTGATTACAATTACCATTGTTACGCGACTCATCCGAATGATAATAATACGTAGTATACTACTTCCCGTGCTAGGTGAACACGAATTTTAGCGCGTTAAAAGCAAAAAAACTTTCTACCGCGCTTCTCCCTCCTGCATCCGCACGTCGCAGCTCTTCAGTATTATTTTTCGTGCGCACGAGTGAACACGTTCTCTACAATTAATGTAGGTATCTTAACCGGAATTTTTTCAGTTTTTTGCAGCATTCTTTTACAGAATGAGTTCAAAAAAGATACGACAGCGGGAAGACTCTTTTAGTTCGGCGTCCGATACGGAAAATCTACGGCATGAAATTCGCCGTTTAAAACGGAAATTAAAAGCTCGACGCAACAGTCGAAGCCCTAAAGCCGTGTACACATCTACGCTGCAACGTGTAATGCAACATGTAATGCAATGTGGACGAAATTTGTTTTGTAGTGCAACAATTTGGCGCGAACTCATGTAAATATCGTTTCCACTCTGTTGCACTGTTGCAGTGTATGCTCGTGCGTGAACATGGACGCTCAACTTCTTGAGACGTTACAACATTTTACCTTAGCATGTGGTGCTTTCATTATAATGCAAGAATTAGTGACTGATAAAAAATCGCGAAGATGGTGGAGAACAGACATATATAAAAAACGATGTGGAGCTACTTTGATGTTAGATCTTAAATCCCAGGAGTTAAGCGGTCAATATAAAAATTTCATTCGCATGTCTAGTTCAGACTTTGAATATTTGATTCAATTAATTGGCCCACAAATAGCAAAGAAAGATACGCGTTTCAGAAAGGCGATATCTGTGCAGGATAGGTTAGCTGTGACCCTACGTTTCTTAGCAAGTGGAGACTCCTACTCCAGTCTGCAATATTTATTCAGAATATCGAAACAAGCGATAAGTCGAATTGTTCCTGAAGTCTGTGCTGCGTTAACACAAGGTTTAAGACATGAAATAAAAGTAAGTACCAAAACTGTATTTCATGTTAAATTACAAATCTATTTGAATTTATCAGTTATGCATTAGAGTAAATCTTCAAACTGAGGTTCTTCAGATTGTGATGTTTCTTCAGAGATCTGAGTGTATGAATGTACTGAAGATGAACATGGAGATGGTGTGGGGACTTCAGCTGTCGGTGTCGGAAGTGTGGAAGAATGCTGCCCGGGAATTTGTCCTGACTGTAGTTGATTAAAGAATGAATTCGTGTTATTCGAATATGTATTTGGTATGTGTTGTGCAAATGAAGTAGTTGATGTAGATGGTCCCATGTAGTGCATGTTTCCGGTATAGGTGGCCTCATAGAACCCACGGTCAGCTTGAAAAATGATATTGTGAATTGCATGTTGAACTGAAGCTCTAGTTATGTCTGAATATTTAGACATTTTATTTCCAATGAATCCACAAAAATACCGAACCTCTTCATTCTGAATACTCATTTGATTAGAAAGTGAATTAACGTTGTCTGAGGCCGCTTTTAATATTCCGTATGATTGCTTCAATAAGTCCAGTTTTTGGTCGGTGGGTCGTTTCTTCTTGGGTGGTATTGGTGCAGAACGTGGTTCTGCTTGATCGACCTTTCCCTCCGCCGATGTTTCGTTTACGTTTTTTTCATCATCAATGACCTGCAATTAAAAATGTGTTAACGATACAGAACTTAACCATACCTTTTTTTATTTCAGTTGCCCGATTCTCCTAATGAATGGATAAAAATAGCAGAAGAATATGAATCTCAGTGGAATTTTCCGCATTGTTTGGGTAGTATGGACGGCAAACATGTGGTAATTCAAGCCCCATTCAATTCTGGAAGCGAATTTTTCAATTATAAGCAAACATTTAGCATCGTGTTGTTCGCGCTAGTCGATGCCGATTACAATTTTTTATTTATTGACACGGGTTGCCAGGGAAGGATATCAGATGGAGGAGTGTTTAAAGATAGCGTATTGGGTAAAAAAATGAAGAGAGGAGATTTATTTTTACCAGAACCCACACCACTACCTGGACGAGTAAAAGCTTTGCCATACTTCTTTTTGGGCGATTCCGCATTTGCATTGTCAGAAAATTTGTTAAAGCCTTTTTCTGGAGAACATGCGGCTGGTACTTTGAAAAGAATCTTCAATTACCGCTTAAGTAGGGCGCGTAGGGTAGTTGAGAACGTATTCGGTGTAACATCATCTGTATTTCGTATTTTAAGAAAACCAATCGTTTTGGAACCAGAAAAGGTCGAACTAGTAGTAATGACTATTGCTTACCTCCACAATTATTTAAGGAGGAACGCACGCAATATTTATACTCCTCCGGGATCCTTAGATAAAGAAATAGACGGAAATGTTACCCCTGGAACATGGAGGAACGATAATGAAGGCAGATCAATGACTTCACTTAAAAACGTGCCCAGAAGAACATCACTTGCCCTCGATCATATTCGACATGAGCTAGGGGATTATTTTATTAACGAAGGGAAAGTTTCATGGCAAAATCTATATGCGTAAAATATAAATAGTAGGTACTTACGGTATTAGATCGTTTTCGCGGTTGGTTTCTTTCATTCAGAAAGGCCAGAGCATCATACGCAAACCATCTGCTTTTGTATACTTCCGCTGAACCTAAAAATGTATCTTTAAAACTACAATTTTATTAACAAATTCAACTATTAAAAAATGAAAAATCAGTATAGTTTTTTTTACGTAAATGAAAAAAGAGATTCATATTTACCTTTTCCAGTACCATGTGTATTTGTTTCTTTCGCTTTCTCACGTCTGTACGACGATAAAACGCTTGTCATCTTTTTTTTTGCAAATTTCGCCCGTACTGGCGAGAGCGTCTCCAATTTCATTCCAGGTATCTACCTTTAAATGCGTTTTCTTATAATTTTCATTTCGGGGATTCCATATGTTTTCTTTTTCCCGATACAGTTGAATAAGGAGAAGCACTTTTTCCTCGTCCCAATCGTCCATCTTTCAAATGCGCGGATATATAGTTTGTACGAATGCACATGCACGATAAACGCCGTCCACACTGCAACTGAAATTTCCTTTGATGGCGCGCCAAAAACCGACAATGATCGGATCGCGAGCGAACACGTTTTGCAACAAGAGCTGCAACGTGCAACATCTGTCCACATTGGTTGCATTACATGTTGCATTACACGTTGCACACTAGAGTGTACCAATCATAATGAACAGTGTTTATTCCATTAACATGCTACGTGTCGACTGTGGAGTTCCTCAAGGAAGTATTCTGGGCCCATTGTTGTTCAATATATATGTTAGTGACTTACATCGTTTTCTCCAACATGTTTATGTTCACCTCTACGCTGATGATATACAGCTATTAATAAATGCCAGTGTTGAAACTATTAATCAACGTATAGATGATTTGAACGAAGACCTAGACATTATCACCAAGTGGGCAACTGCAAACCACCCTAAGCTTAACCCCTGTAAAACGGTATTAATGCCGCTAGGTACTACAGGACAAATTAAAAAATTTTTCTCCGAAGTAACACATACAGTAGAGGTGCCTGGAACTAAAGTTGAATATGATACATCCATGAAGATCTTAGGTATGGTTTTAGATCAAAACTTGAGCTGGGAACTGCATGTGAACTATATACTAAATAAATCATACTATAAATTAAAAAAACTTATATAGATCTAAAGACGCGCTATCAAAGGAAATTAAACTAAAATTAATAAAACAACTAATATTACCTTTACTGAGCTACGGCGATGTGTGTTATCATGGACTAAATAAAAGCCTATCCATTAAAATACAAAAAGTCCAAAATTATTGTGTCCGTTATGTCTGCAACATACGTAAATATGATCGTATAACACCAGCACTTGTTGATCTGAATATGCTTAATATGGAAAAGATGCGCTTATTTAACATCCTGTGCTTTTTACATAAATTGATCATTGTGAATAAAAAACCAATTTACTTAAGTGAACAATTTAACATTCTTCAAAGTTTTCATACATATGGTGTACTCGTACTAACAATCTTTGTATACCCAAAGTTAACACAAAAGTGGGATACAGATCGTTTTATGTGCAGGCGGCAAAACTATGGAACAATTTACCAGTGAGTATACAATTGATTGGAGAGACTTTTACTCGAGTGTGCTTAAATATCATAAAAAATGATGTCACAAATTTTTGATAGATTCTTTACTACTCTTTCATTCTTCTTTTATTGTTGGTTTTGATTTCTTCTATCGCTATATTATTGTATTTTTTGGTGTAGAATGCCACTTATTGGCCCGTATGAATAAAAGTAAGCAAATGCTTATACTTGCAAAATTCAAAGTAAAAATGCTCGTAAGTGCTCCTTCGCACTGGGCGACGTAGCAGCGCTTCTAAGCAGGACAGGACGCAGTGCAGCGCTGCTAAATCATGCTAAACAGACCAGTATGAAAGGGCAGTTACGAGTATTTACTTTGAATTTTGTAAGTATAAGCATTTGCTTACTTTTATTCATACGGGCCATTGTTATGTAAGCTTGTAGAGGGGGGGATTGATGGCTGCAAAGCTTTTCCTACCCCTTAATAAAGAAATATTATTATTATTATTGAAAAACAAATAGATATAACAAAACAATCCAAATAAAAACTTTCGACCAAAAAATAAATAAATAGAAGATTCAACGCTTACTATAAGTTATATCTAATGCAGAAGTGAATGTTTTACATAGTAGGCCGGCGATTTCCATCATAACGCTTAATCTTCAACCCCTAAATCAAAACGCATTTAATTACTATTTACAAAGTTATTAAAGCAAAAATAATCCAGGAAATTAAATAAAATGTTTATTACGCTATATTGCGAAATGGTATACATGTCTATCGATCGTAACCTGTCTTCCATACGTATTTAATTGAAGTAATTTAATGTAAAAGTTTGCGATTATGATGAAACTTTTCATTATGTAAATCGTTGTTGTATTTACTTTTCCCCCATTCGTGCACAATATAGAAAACTGCGCAAAACTAGTTATGCTACGTGCACAAGATTCATTTCCTAAAATCTGTCATATCTAGTTGAAGCACTGAAAAAACTCCTGTGACTTGAAGTACAAAAAAAGTTAACAAAAACACCAAAACAAATAATGTATATTAAGTTCGAAGCTCTGATTGGCAAACGAGCCTCCGTCATAATTATCGTTTGGAAAGGCGTTGTTTTTGAATAACTATTTACAATAAATTTTCCTATTTTCCCAAAGTTTTGATCTTACTGTATGATTCTTCTGTATCAGTGATATATAAATCCTTGACGTCCTACTTCTAATTTTTTTGGCAGCTGTCGGCGTGCATCAAGAGTGAACCCACGACATGTCTGGTTCAGGTGTCTGGATTATAAACTACCAAAGGCAAACGAATCATTATTGACATGACAGGACGGACAGAGTGGGCGCAAGGACGCTAACTGTTAGTTATTAGCCACAGATAAAATACCCAACAGATTGCCAACCAAATGCAGTGTTACTAAATACAACCATAATGCAAATGCGAACTACGGGTTGCCTATAGGTCCCCAATTTCCAGTGAAAAATATAATTTTTTATTAAAGATTTTTATGAAACATGATACCGCTTTTTGCCACAAGAGGACTCACACTGAAATTTCAGTATCGGTATCTGTAGTCAACACTACACAAAATATGGTATGTAAACGTACTAAATTCCAATTATTCATTAACAGGGCGCTCTGATTGAGCGAAACGAAACACCGCCCCGTTTGTTTTTTTGTTTACAAGGCATACCCAAAGTTAATTTTTTAAGGTCTTCAAAATAATTTACCATTAAAAATATATTAAATTGGATGGTCCATAAATGCTGCATAACCCTCCCAAAAAATTAAAAAAAATGCAACAAACAATAATTACATATTCCAACTATAAAAGATTTTCTTTACTAAAATAACGTAAATAATGTCGACCAGTGGAATTATCTTCCGTCTAACGCAATTGCCGAATCATGTTTCAACTGGGCAATATTGCCGTAATCTGCGAGCTCCATCCAACAACCGCGCCGCACTCCGCGAACACCTGTGCTATCAACACCAGTTTAAATTCTAAAGACTTATCACAGAAAAATTGTTCAATTGATCTGTTGACTTATTTAAAGTAAAGCGGCCGACTCTAAAAGGAAAATTCACCTTAGCTGCATTTAACGTCGAGCGCATCGCGAAAAATGGTATTGTATAAAATTACACGATTTTCTCACTTCTGCATTTTCCTGTTATCCAACACTTCATAAAGGCACTAAGACACAGATAAATATCTGTGATAAAGGACATTTGCGAACTGAACTGCTGAAAATTTTGTTTTTAAATCGATGACGTATTTAAAAGAAAATTACTTACGACTCCAAAAGTGCATAATTGCCAAACAAAATGACAAAGTAAATAAATAAATTGGTAAACCGACGAAAAATGTCAGTGGCGGCTCGTGATCTCTAAAGTTGGTGAATCACACATCATTTTTTAGTCTCCTACAACCCCACCCCTCCCGATGACCTCCCCCATACTTTTTTGTTTGAAAATTATGTTGAGAATCTAAAATTAAAAAAAACACACAATTTATAGAATGTATGTAATGTATGTAATCATAATCACTTCACTCGTAAGTAAATCAAAACTACGGAATTAATTTAATTAATCAAACGTTTCCGCGCCGCGTTCCAATTGCAATTGCAAGCCTACTTTACGCCGCCTTGCTTACGGGAATAGCATACACATTACACAGAATCACAGTATTCCGTTGATGCACCTGATACGTCATAGTCATAGGATATACGTGTCGTTACCATGACAACCCTCGTAAACAAGCGGTACGGAATGAATCACGGCAGTCAAGGCCGGTATTGTGCTTCTCTTCGAGTGAAAACTAACATCAGACGCACGCAGCTTAAGTATGTTGTGTTGGTTGCGCTCTATTCAGGGGCTTGTTTCGTATATTGGGCTTTGAATAAGTAAACATTTCTGTGCTAATAAATATTGCTTAAACAACATGAAAAAAATTAGATTTGAGGTGAATCAGTGATTCACTTGATTCATGCCACCAGCCGCCACTGGAAAATGTTTAAAAATCTGAAAAGTTTTGTTATGAAATCGGTAGCGTATTTAAAAGAATATTACTTACGACTCCAAAAGTGCATAATTGCCAAACAAGGTGACACAGTAAATAAATAAATTGGTAAACCGACGAAAATGTTTAAAAATCTGAAAGGTTTTGATTAAATAAAGGCTTGGAAGTAAAGTTACTTACGGCGTGTGCAAGGGTGCTGCAACTGTTATGTAACTATTTATGCTGCATAATTTTCAATTTCGATTTGGCGGAAAATGTTGGCATTAATGACCATTTGCACTCCTTGTGAATTTTTGCGGTGAGAAGTAAGTCAATGAAAAATTTTTTGTGTTCTTCATTACCACAAAAATTTTCTGAATTAAATAAGTGTCGACTCTTCAAAGATAATTTTTTTCGAATGTCTCTTTCCCAGAACATATTTTTAAATTCATTGTGGAATATGGTCAAGCAGTCATTCACTAATTTATAAATATGTAGTGAAGGGGAGAAAAGTCCTTTTGAAGTGTCTTGCTTTTTATACATTTTGTTTGAAATATATAACTGAAGCTTGTGCACTTTGGAGTGAAAATTTTTCAGAACACGTTTCACAATCAAACTTTTTAGCGGTTTTGCTACAAACATAACCAGCAAAGTAGTTTATTGCACAATCTTCAATGGTGACGGGTTGCGCTATCTGAATTTCGGTGTCGGTGTTCTTTCCACTGTCAAGTTCTGAACATTCTTCACTACAAATGTTATCATTATCACAAATGGACACGCTTTCGGAGTTATGTTCGTGGGCATTCAAACTCAAAGTAGTTTGGTCAGGAGCGGTGCTTAAGTAATCATCTTCATCAATTTCACAGTTCGCGTATTCGGATGGAGTTATACAATTAATGACCGATGATCTAAATACTGTTCTAAAAACTCTACATGTTGGATTTCTATTGAAGCCACCCCTTTTGCGAACGACAGAAAAATAATTTTCGAGTACGTCCTGGCACAACCGATTCGTTAATATGTAATTAAATGTACTTTTTTTACATTCGTCATGAAGGAGTACAACGCCGTTGATAGTTTGTATTAAACCGGAAAAGCATGGTGGTCTAGTAATTTTCCCTTTAGAATTGATTTTTGACAAGTTTTTTACAAACTGTTTACAAGTGGTTAGGGTTTCTAGAACTTCCACATTTTCGTCACTAATTGCACGTCTATATGTATGGATTTTTATCGTATTTAATTTTACTATTTAAGTTATCAAACGTATTGTTCATTAACGAAATAAAGTTAGCTGTATCTATAGCAGATTCACTTTTTAGCTGGCCTGTTTCAGTACACGTTTTTATTGCAGCAGATACAGTATGGCTAAACACCTGCAACGCTAATTTGCACGACTGTTTTTGAAAAGAATTAGGTGATATGTGTGCATCCGTTAATTTCACCATTGCTCTTGCCTTACCCATTTTATCTAACTCATACGTTCTTACAATGTCGTTGTACTTAATGAGGCGTTTTCTGCCATGCACATCTACTTGATAATCTCCATCTAATAAATTGTTACGAAAATTTTTGAATAAATGTGGCGCATCGTATATGAAAATTATTTTCTGTTCGTACGTGTCGATGTATGGTTTATCTTCTGTAACACCTAGAAGCTTTAAAGCCGCCACGTTGGTGGTCGCCTGGTCACAAACAGCAGCTCTAACAACTAAACAGCACTTTTGGAGTTCCTCGATTGTGTATTTAATTAAAACATGCAGCTGTTCCTTTTTTATGCCACTACCCGATAAGTAATATGCAAAAGGCAATTTCCATTTGCTGAAGAGACCCCTTGTCATAAACACTAGAGCTTTCTTGGCTACAACCTTAGTTCTGCCCAAATGCCCAACATCCTCGAATCCTTCAATGAAATCATAAGGTTTCGAGTATTCCAGCTTTGCCATCAAATCCACTTCATCAAATGCTAGAACACATTGCTTTTCTATACGTTCCATGCTCTCGGTTTTTAATTTAAGTTGTTGTGCAAACTTTTTATCGGTGCCTGGAAAGAATCTGGACTCTCCGATCCATCCTCTGATTGTTGATAGTGCAGGAAGTACGAAACCATTGCGTTTAAATAGTTTATAAGATGCCGGCGAACTGTAGTAAAAAGCCAATGCAAATTTTTTTTCTGTTCGAGTCCAGGGCATTCTTTTCTTGTGTAAAAATTGCATGGAGAACATAGCTTTTACAGAATCGGATTTATGCATGATAGAACTAAACATGTTGGTGGTCGCTAATTGTTGTTTATATTTTAAAACCGTCCTCTTCTGTTTTGAATTTTGTATTTGTGCCCGTCTCAGGTGAGATGTATTCTGACTTAGCTTGAGCGATAACTTTTTAAAGCGTCTTGATTCATTTAAGCACAGCAAAACCGACTACTATCTCACGTATAAAAGAAATTCACAAGAAAAGCGGGACAAACTTTTTGATCGTAAGTATTCATTTTCGACGGTTTTCGAAAAGGCAATAAATGCAAGCCCAACAAAATTATTTACTTCTGTCACAGATAAAAATCTGTGCTTCTGATGTGGTTTATCTATTTACTGCGTATCTTTGCACGGTTATCAAGAAAATTTGCGATCCGATTACACAGATTAAACGTGTGCACGTGCTCGCCTCCATACGCTCCCCTATAAATGGCCGATTGCGCCAGCCGTCAAATTGACTCAAATTTTAAATTTAAGACTTAAATACAGGTTAAAATCTATAGCAACCATCTTTGATAATGGCACAGCTTACAATTATTAATAATGGTCGCCACACAATTTAAACTGAAATCTAAATCTTTACATAAATTTGATAGTTTAGTTAAGTACTTACCTCAAAATTATAATAGCTTTGACACTACAACAAATTAATGTAAGACAAGTCACTGTACACATAAATCACACACAATGCAATCACAAACGCAAACACCTATAAATTATAGTTTTATAGACTAAAAGACACGGTTTCGCGGGGTGAGTTTTTTTAAAGTGACATCTACAGAAAAACGCTTGTAACTCATTCTTTTCATGACCACCATAAAGATTCGTAAAATGGATGTTCATACTAATACTCAGTAGATGGCGCGTTTAAGTATACCAGGATCTTTAACTTAAGTATATTTTAAGTATATTTATGTTACCCATAAAATGTATTGTGGTTAGCAATCTGTTGGGTATTTTATCTGTGGTTATAGAATGCGCTAAAACTTCACTTCAAACACACTTGTTGCTTACTTTTACTTACATACCTACCTTTAATTAACTTATTCCAATCTCTTCTATTTTTCTGTCAATTTCACTAGAGGACAACCAACCTTTGTAACGTTGAAATCATGTGCGACTCCAGTGAGAATATTAACACGTTTTTATTTTATTTTATTTTTATATATCATATACATCAGATGTACGAATCGATTTAGTTGTCCGTTAGTTCAGAACATTTCGCCATCTATTGCCAAAGGTTATTATTACACTTACTGTAATCAATTCGTGTGATATTAAATTACTCAGCAAAGGTTGGACGTATAATTACACCATATACAGGTCCATTGCCGCCGGGGTGAAACACAATTAGTTAATGGTTACTTTTTATTTAATTTGGTTCCTATTTAAATGGTTTTTATACCCTCTTCCATTATCTGTGAAATACAGAAATTTACAATAGCTTCGTAATGTGTTTAAAAATAAAGTAAAAGATTTTTATATTTGATTACATACATAATTGTTATTCAATTATACCACTTTAAATAATGTAGTAACTACTCTATCTTTTATTTTTTATCCCTAAAAACACAATTAGACTTAATCTAAAAGATGCAAACGAAAAGTTTTTTATTCTATAATACAAAGGTTCCAGCTGTAAATAGGGAGAAATAGAAATATAAAGTAGTAAGTAAAATAATAATCAATGAGTACGAATGATTGATTACGGAGCGTAAGGGTAATATGAATTGAAGTATGGATAATATTAAATAGACATGTGGTGTATACGAGAGTATTCGTATAACATAAAAGACTTCGGCGTTTAATTAGAACATCATGCAATACTTGTAAACATTGTGAACTTCAAGGTAAAAATTCAAGGTTCACTCGCAAATGAAATAGGTTGCAGCGATCCTCGAGAAGGAAAGCTAGTGGAAACGGGTCTCCCATTGAAACAACCACCGAGCTTTGACAAAGCTCATATAATTTTGGACGCCAAACACGCCAAAAAGTAAATAAAAATACTCACAATAAAATAAGATTACAAGCTTTGTGAATCCTCAGTCACCGGTGAGTATAAACACAATCTCGTCTTGGCAATGAACGGTAAATAAATTGGCAATTCTGCAAAATGCAAATTTTCAGCACATTTAATTATTTCCCCAGAGTGAGTTGTATTGTGTAATAATTGTTTATTTATGAATTTATCACTTTTTCCGACCGTTACTGTAGGAATATTTAAATTATTCTTACAGGCGCCGAACGCTCTCTTGTCAGGGAAGAAGAGAGTTTATAGAGAGTTAATATTTTGATATTTCAGCACCGTTAATTAATTATTAAACATTTCAGACTCCCATAATAAGCCAAAACCAGCATAGAAACGAGTTCCAAATCGAGTTGTTTACACGTATCAGTCTTGCAGACATGCCGGGGTGTAGATAACGAGAACAGTTGTTGCGCCGGAAAATTCCAATTAGACTAGGTGTTGATTGGATTAACGAGTATCGAATTTTGGCTACGCTTAATTGGGTAAGAAGGTACAAAATTGACAGACGGTGTCCAGAGTTATATCAAAATGGGCGCGCTTAAAGAGGGAAAGTCCGATGTCCATCTTATATTTTTCCGATAACTGTAATTAATTGTCAAGTAATTAATTAAAAACCGAATTAATTTGCACCGCTTCAGTACTGAATACAGCAAGGAAATGGAAATTCCCTATTTCACTTCTCCAAAATTCGGATTTCTTTGTGGCCACTTCTGCCATTTTGTACTTGCCGTAAGTAAATCTGTTATCTTTTGCCGTGTTTGATTCTTGCTGTAAGTAACTTAATGTATTATGTTAATTTTTGAGAAACCGTACCGTAGCTATATCTTTCGCATTTTTTTAATCGTCACTAGTAAGTACCGTTATTGTCCGTAAGATCTTTTGTCATTTGTAATTGCCTCACCGCCCCCATCTGCTGGATCCGCAGAATTCTTGGAGTTACCCTTTCTCCCGTTGAGTTTACCCCTGAGGCTACTGAGAGCGACCTACCAGTCCGTGGCTACCGCTACCTCGATCAAGCACGAGGTCTTCGCTTGGTGGCGCTCGAGTCCGTCCGGTCCTGCCCCCGTGCCGTCGCGTCGTCTCCCACCGGCAAAACTACTTGCCGACAACTACAGTCGTTATTGTATTATTTCAACTTGTCAATTGATTTATGAATTATGAATTAAATTAGTATTCCACTAATAATCCTTTAATTTTCTACAGCTCGCGCGAGCGCCCCAGTTCGTCTCAGTACCGTTTGTACAGGGTGAGTCAACGATTGCGCGGAGTAACTTAATGCCTTGAAGATAAGATTTTTCGATAGAGTGCTTTTGTATTATGATATGGTTGAATATTCTTCACATTTTAAAAATATTTTGAATTATACAGGGTGCGCCCACAAAGTAGGGCGCCCAAATGGTACATTTTTTTAAATAGACCTCCTGTATTTGAATGCATTTTTGAATTCTACGTGTAATTGTACGTCTTTTTTATTATATGGTTAATATTCGAAAAGCTAGTAGTTTTAAAGATAATTCGTTTTTTAAGAAAAATTTGGGCATTTGCAGGCGTCAGTATATATTGTCAAAATTATTACTTAAATTTTGATTCCAGGTTTTATATCTTATCCTGGGTTAAGTAAAAGTCAAATAAATACATCTACTATGAAACATTAAAAATATGGCTTACAGGGTGTTTTTTTGGTAGGTGCAAAGTTGCAAAACTTCATATTAAAAAATCTCACTTTTTTTAAATGAAACACCCTGTATATTTTTCTGTCATCTTTTACCTCTTATCACGCCAATAGCGATCAATAAAAACAGAATGAAATTTTTTTATATTTAATACAAACAAAGTATCAAGTACCCTTTACAAATTAGGTTTTTTTTCTTAATGAAAGGAACACAACAATTAAAAAATTAAACGGCGAATAAAAAATTAAATAAAGAAGGGATAGCGCTATCGGAACAAAATATGAATGCCGTCGTTGAAATAATTATAAGTATTTTACATTTGACTATTGACAAAAAAACAGGTAGGTACTTCTCAACTAAATTACGTATCAATATGAACAATATGTATGGAAGATTTTAAATGAAATAAATGATGATTGAATGGTGAAATTGTAGCTGACCTTGTGTTTGATTTCTTTTTCTTGATGTCATCTGTAGATTCAATTAAATTTTGACAGGTAGATAATGATTTTGCTATCGACGAATACTCCTGAAGAAATCTGCTGAAGCTGGTAAGTTGTTTTTTCTATTTGATGCAAACTACTTCTGAATTTTTGAAATACGGAAGCTGGTTCTTTTTTTTCCAGAAACTAATTCTCCCTTTTTCTGTTTCAAATCCGGTACGAAAAAAACTAAAATGTTGTGAAATATTACAATTTTGAAATAAAAAATTGAAAAACTTACGGTTCTATGACCTTTTTTTAAAAATTATCCTCAATAGGAATTTTCAATAGAATTCGATTTGAATAAAATTTTCTTAAGCGCAATTAAATAAATTTCAAATCTTTATTCGCACCAAGCGTACGAATACGAATGCGTTTTCGAATTGTTGATAGCAAGTCCAAATTTCAAGTATAGGTATAGTTTAAACCCAAACGACATCTTACGATAAACGTCATAACGTTACACTCTTCCAAAAACCTTCAACTTTTGATAATAATGTCTTATACCTATCTCTGATAGTTTTCGAAATATCTTGGTTTTCCTGGGTTTTATATTCTAATCTAAAATAAGTTATATGTAATTTACATAATAGTGAGGTGGACATACCAAAAAATGGCAATTTTTATCTATCTCGTCCAAAACGAAAATCATATCGATTAATTTATTTTTCAAACAATTTATTTTAAGTCCAAAAACTGGAGAATAAGTAAAAACATTTGACTACAAAGCAAATTTAATTTAACTCCTAATGTCATCCAGTCAGTGATATTAGTTTCATTTTTTTTTTCATATTCATCTCGTTATTATGTGAATTAGAACTTATTTGGAAGAGCCCCTCCCCACCCTGTTTGAAAAGTTCGTGTTGCCGTCGGCGAGATTCCCATGTCCTCGATCTATCTTTCCTAATTCAATGTCACTGAATGTTTAAAAGTTAATCAAGAAACTTAGTAATTTGAAAATTCTTAAAGAGCTCAATCTATAGATAGTTAAAATCCTTTTGTCTTGCATGTATTTTTTTTATGAACCCAAAAAATTGGGTTTCTTTAAAAATACGAGTTTTGTTTAGAAAGTTATTCCGTTAAGAATTAATTGAAGAATATGTCCAATTAAGTGGGTCCGTTACAATATTTTAGATAAAATGGGTTTTTAAAAATATGTCATAATTAAGTTCAGATTAGTTCCACAAAAGAAGTGGCCACAACATTGATTTTGTAGATTTGAATTTATATTATCTTAAATACTAAAACTTGCAAATGGTCTCTATCTATTATAGGATAAAGACCATTTGCAAGTTTTATTCTATTCATAAGGGCAGTCCGACCAGGCAGCACTTAGGCACATTAAAGGGCCATTGTGTCTATCCCCTTTCTTTCGCAACTAGGAGGAATATACGAGTACGTAAGTTCCGTAGACAGACGCAAAAATTCATCAATTCTTGCGTGAAAAATACGCTATCGTTCGAAATGACTTACAACAATAAATAAAATGATAATAACAATACTAATATACCTTTACAAAGATAACAATATGAAAGGTCAGCGTAATACGGATTTTGACCCATGATTGCATTTTACGACCAAATTTGGTATCGTAAGTTTAAGTTGTATCCTAATTCTGAAACTATTAAATAATTTCCAACTCTTCATCTTTGTAAACTAGAGGCTTGTAGTAATAAGGCAGCGCTATTTACTGCTAATAGCTTCTTCTATTTTTTTACAATTTTTAACAGAAAAATCGATCGCCTATAGCTGGAGATAATAAATTCACGCGCGTTATTTACCTCCCGCATGATAATGAAAAGTAGATTTAGACAAATATGTTTGAAAAGAACCATTCTGTGATATTTATTACCGTTGCCAAGGTGATGAGGATATCTCCAATATCAAATGGCTGTAGCATTTAACTGCCAGCAATCGATAAAAAACTCGGCATAAAGAAGTTTGGAAAATTTATGTGTGACATATTGGTGAGAAAAACGGCTGGCTATTATTGGCGGTGAGAAGTTCGAAAGAACTCATTTTCCTTAATGCGCGCCCTTCCTAATCTCACTTTATTAATTAGTACCATTGACTGGTTTATACACCGCAGATTGGGTATTATGCTCTAGTTTCTTTTTATTAAAATTAAAAACATGTTTGGAAATGGCAATTAAAAACTTGACGAACGGGTTTTAAAAACAACGATAAAACAAACATACGGTTTTTATTGGACACGTTAACATTTCATCCACGTCGAAAATCAGAAAAAAAACATATTTTTAAGCTCTCGTTAACGTGAATAATTTCCATATGGATCCATTACTCATTTAATAGTCGTTTCTACCGTTATGTAGCCATACTTATTCTAATCTGTCATTAAAGTTTAAACGCAGTGCAGTGATGTAATTGTAACGAACAAAGTATGACGGAAACTAAATAATCTTGCAGAGATAGTAAAGAAATTATGGAGGACTGCGCTTCAGTAATTTCTGACATTAAAACTTGGCAAGTATTTGTGCAAAACTGTTACAGAATGCTTACGCCCAACATGATTTTCTATTATGCAACATTTTCAACGTTATAATATAATTTGCTTCTAGAATACAATTAAAACAAATTTCACCTTAATTATGCAATACAAATACAACATTGCAACCAAATGCGAATGTTGCAAAACACGAGGCATGAGGGATTGCGACTCGGAAGAGAATAGCGCTTAGCATCCCCCTTTGTGTGAAAAAGGTTAACAAATGAACGTAATAACCCAATTATCGCCACCTTTCGGCACGAGAAAGTGCCGCATCACTCAAGCGCCGGGTTTACGGGAAGTTCTAACATAATTTTAGTTCTTTGAAAGCCATTTTAAGAATAAATTTTATAAGAGATATCAAATTATTAGTGCTTTAAAGCTTTATAAATTCGCAAATAAACTCTCTCGATATAATGCTAAGTACCCCCCCATTAACGTCAAAATAAAAACAATTCTTACTACTAGGATTTCAATTGCATTTTCATTTTTGAGAGAATGCATTTGACGCTACAATCCGTAAATCAAACTGCGAGCGTGGCCCAAATTAGACGTTTTACGAACCTAGGAGTGCAGAAAGCTCATTAATTACACATCAAATAGCTTTATGCTCATTTAGCACGTATAGCTGTCAGTATGTGTACAGTATTTAATAGTGACGCCCAATTTGTCCATTGCGTTCCTTTATTTATTTCAATGTTTTATCGATACACACTATCAGTACATCATTGATTGAGTCATAAATGATAGCCAGTAATTTTTTAGACATTTTTATTGCAATAAAAACTATCGAAGTCGAAATATGTGAAAAGTATTAAATAAGTGATGTTAATTTCAAGCTTAGAAAAAGTACGTTGTTGGTGTCATAATTTCTTGATAAATGTTCCCGAGCAAATTATAAATGGCAAATTGAAGTTGTCCAGGTTGAGCCATGTACCTAGTTAACTTGTGTGCAGTATAATCCAATTTAAAAAATTGTACACAATTCTTGTGCAGATAAAGCGCATTTTTGAAAATACGCTATTATATTCGTTATGGCTGGCTGTCCGGCTGAGATCTCAGCAACTACAATAGCTAGAGAGTTTAAATTTTCACTAAAAGCTTTCTGCTACAGTGTAGATGTGCAGGTTCTAGTCTATTTTGAGTTAGATTACTTGTGAGATCGATAATTTAAGAAAATAATTTCGATATGGTTTTCGGAGGTGCTATAATTTTATCGTTAGATAGCGCTACCAGTATAACAACTTAATTAAATACTTTGTGATTTGTTTTACAAAATAAAGACATACCCTCAATTGTAATTCAATAAAATTAATTATTTAACGCAGCCAAAATTACTCGTGAGATCAATAATTTTAAATTTCGCTAATAAAATACGGATCTGTATTACCAAAAATGCGCTTTAATCATGCATATGCTGATTGACAACTTGTTTTAAACCGAAATTGCTTAGTAAATGGTTCGGTTATAAGGTAGTAGCATGCTATCGATGTTTACTTTCTTGGTAGATGATTAATGGTGTGGAGACCTAGCACACATTCAAAATCCTCCAACAAATACTGCAGATATTTGCACTGAAAGCTTTAACCTCACCAATAGCTCGTCCTGACGTTCCACTTGCCTTTTATGAGCACCTTCTTCCGACACTTCGTTGTCAAGGTATTTGCTTCGACTTCACCAATAGATATGTCTCGTCCAGTCGACTCATTTTGCCTTTGAGAGTACTTTCCTCCGACAAACCGTTTTCGAGATATTCGCTCTTAAAGTTGGGACATTAGGATAAAATCAGCCCCCCCCCAACCCTCTCTTTTGATACGGGGTCAGAAAAAGGGGGGGTAGTTGGTAGAAATCAGTTCCTTTCGATGAGACCTTTAATTACGTAGAATACCAGTGAAGATAAAATTTAATGTCTACGCCTCTCCGGTCCCGGATGTGGATGGCAACTTTCTTATTTTAAATAGAACACCCTATATTTTATTGCATTTTCGAAATATACATGAAAATCTACGTCGTTTGATACGGCATTTTCCTATACCTATACCCAGCATCAACGGTTTTTTTACGTTTGACTGCTTTTTTGGGCCCTGTACCTATGACTCCTCCTAAGATAATTACGCATAACGCTCACAATTTTAGAAAATCTAAAATAACGAAAAGCATAGGGAATGTAATAACCGATCGATGTAGAATTTTCGCGACATTTGAAAGTGCAAAAAATAAAGCATGCTTCGTTTGAAAAAATCATTTTTTTACGGTTTGACAATTATTTTTAAAACACCCTGTAGAGGGGCGGTCAAAATTTAAATTGTTCGCATGTAGCACCAAGTCAGTATCGTTGATTTTGGAAGACTTCGAAATTCAAGCCAACGGAGTCATACATATAGGGCTAAAAAAATCTTGAATAACTTGAAAACCTTTGATGCTGGATGTAGGGAACTGTGGTAACAAACGACGTAGATTTTCATGTGGATTTCGAAAAAAGCATAAAATACAGGATGTTCTATTTAAAATAAGAAAGTTGCTATGCACAGCTGGTGAAACCGGAAGTGAAACGAGATAATTTTGTTTTCGATAGATTATGAAAAGCTATGTCGGTATGCAAATGCTCAGACTTAATCTATCAATGAGAGCGTGAAGACTTTTAGGTAACAGTTTGCGGGAACAGCCTGTATATGCATGTTATTCCACACAAATGATATTTTTTATCTAATAACCAACATAATGACGTTTCCCGAAAGCAAATGGGATTCTTATCCTTCACATTGACCAGAACGTAGGACTGCCTGATCTTTTAACTATAAACCTTTGCCCAAATATGCATCTAATCAGTTTCAGAGACTTTATTGTACCTTCTGAGCCTTCTATAGAAGAGAAACCCCACGAGAAGTCCTTTATGTCGGTCTCGTTCTTTAGAAATCTCCATCTCGGAATTACATCAGCGACTGTGAATCTATTAACCGTTCCAAAAATGTTTAGACAAAATGATGGGCTCTTATCAATCAGGGATCGACTGATGCAGCATTTCTGACCGATACCGATAAAATTGCGGTGCATTGACCATTTATTTTATTTATTTTTGGTCTTTATTTTTAAGTGGGCGGGGTTTTAACCGAAGCTGCTCTACCCACTATATATTTACAAATATCCATGCCCGCATCCGGATTCGAACCGGGAACTATAAACTCTGTTTTTAAACTAAGAGGAGTAAATTGAAAAGTCTGATTTACATCCGAAAAAGTTACTAAATTTAGTAACTTTTGGGCAATTGTTGTAAGTATGATACATACGTACACATGTGTATTATGGGTTGCCTACTACATAAGGCATATATTATAAAAAAATGCAGTGTTGATCATTTTTATGGCTTTTTAATACACTTTACCCTACACAATTTGGTTTACAAGAAATTTTAATTATTATGTAGACATAAATGCAATCATTTTATAAAATCAAAAGGTGCTAGCTACAATATATTGTAAAGTTACAGCATTTTCAGGAATTTTCACTAAGAAAGATGCAAACCATTCTTCAAACACTTCCGCATTCATTTCTTCGTGATAATGGATGTTTTTCTTCCTTCAAAAAGTAGTAGACCCTCGTTTACGAAACTGTTCTCAGAGCCAAGATGTAAAGAGACGTTTCCCTTTTCCAGAAGGATTTTTTAAACCGGTAGACAATCCTTCCTCAAACGCTTCTCGTCGAGTACGAACGTTATCATCAGTCCACACTTTGTTTTGTATGGCCTTCATTTAACCATGTTTCATCTAAGTAATATATGACTCGTCCTTGGTTCCTATATTGTTTAATAGATTTTAAATGCTTTCGTGCTTTTGTCTTATTATGTCGTCACGTTCAAGTAGATGAAGGACACATTTGTGATAAAGCTTCACGACTATTGATTTTGTCCAACGTGGGAAGTTCATTGAGGTAGAAAAAGTTGTGAATAATTTGACGAACTGATGATTTTGTGCTTTCGTCAAATTGCGATACCAAAGGTGGGCGACCCCCCGAACGTTTAGAAGGTGTTACAGCTCCCGTTTTCTTATACTCCTTTATTGTTCGGTAAACCGTGGATTTTGCAATTCCTATATAAAAAAGTGTGTGTGTTAAATTAACATTTAGGGCCGGTATTTCCATCTTCGGATAAAGTACTAGATTCGTACCTGCAAAATAACTTATACCGCCCGATATCTTCCGTTTATCTATCTGCGGGTATTTCCATCAGCGTGCGGTATAAATAATATCCCGTAGATAGCTACCTAACCATAGCCAATGTTGCCGATTTTAGAAGTCTGTAATAGAAAAAGATAGCGAACGGCAGGGCCATATATTAGAGCAAGATAGCTTACTACCTGACAATTTGAACGAATGCTTTTGTTTTGGAAAGTGACTTGTAATATACTTGTCAAACGTAAATTACAGAATAAGCTTTACTTATGAGTACTCTGAACATGAACCAAAATCGTGATGTAAATGCACCGCGTAGAAAAAAAAGAACTGCTAATTTCAGCACATCTGAAAATCGTGTGCTTGTGTCAAGAAAATCTTGATCCATTTGGCATCTAAAATAGGTTACCTATCCTTCAAGAAAACATAGTATGTATTTGCGTACTTCTACTTATATACTTCAATTTCTTTCTTCCTATTTAGTATAGGTACGGTTGGTAATTTCGCAAATTTTTAAAACGTCACCAGTTTACTAGAAATTTGACGCAATATCCTGGGGTTATGTTGATAACTGCAGAAAATCTACCCAATAACTTTATCTAGAACTTATCCTGCCGATAATATTTAAACGAGGTTCGAAATACCCGAAGCGACGCTAACTGTCGGTTTACCTGGAAGATATCTTATACTTGACTTTATCCCGAGATGGAAATACCGGCCCTTAATGCGTATTTCGTTTCTTACCTGCGCCTTCATCAATTTTTGCAACAACGGTAACCATCTTTGTGCCAGGGTCATCATTTAACATCTGTTTATATAAGTCGAGTATGCACTGCTTTTCCGAGATCGATAAATGCCCCAAATTAAGACGCGTACGCTTTTTTACAGGTGAAATGTTCGCTTTACTAAGTACTTGGCGTGGAATCCATATTACATATTTCGAAGTACCTATTTGCACCAACAAAATCAAGTACAGGTACCCGGTTTAGTTCTAATAAGAACTGACTGTTTAATTGAAATTTGAACAAGAGTTAAAACACACGAAAAGGGCAAAATTAAATAAAATACGAATAACACAATTGTAAATGACACAGCGAATAACGATGTCAACTGAATTGTCAAGATCCTCAAATTGCGTCTGTGTAAAAACGGCGCCGTATAAGCCAATCACAATGCAGATTTTTCGCGGGAGCTATTTAAATCACTCCTCTTAGTTTAAAAACGGACTATAAGTACAGCAGATGTAGCGGCATTGTAATGTTTTTAAATTTACAATTTCGTTTAAATTAGAAGGAATTATGAAACAGCGTCAAATATTTTCCATGTTATTTCACGACTTGGTGGCCATACATTTTTAATTAACACGTCTCGGTCTATCTTCTGTTGTTTCTCACAGCGCTTAGTCTCTTCTTTTACCATTTAGATTTTTTTGTCCGGCATACTCTGAGTGTGTTTATTTTTGGTTTCCGAAAAGAACACTTTGCAACTGAATCAAAAGATCAAAACAATTAATGCTGTGCCATTCTGCACCATGAAAACTGATTGACTGTCTTTTTTGTACACGTCTTTTCGCGAGCTACTCTGGAATATTTTTCCATTTTGAAGCATTCATCTGTACTCTAGGGAGAACAGATTCAATTGGACCAGAATTGAATTCACCCCATATGTTCAATTCTGCTTATTTGAAAATCCAGATTTACACATTGAGATACCTGGCGTGGCTCTCTGATTCCTCGGATGATCAGACTCGGGCTCAATATTATACTGACAATTAAATTGTTCCGGCTCACTCGAGGAGCTTGGTAAAACTTGTTTGAAACCTCGTCGTGTGTAATTCTGTGATTATCTCATCTTCAGGTTTAGATACCGCATTAGTATTAGCTGAGGTATCCGCAGCTTTTGGTTTGTTGGCGGAAAAAATGGAGCGAACAGTAATTAAAACCTTGTTATAGTTATAACTTATAAGCCTTATATACATTTTCCGAGGGGGTAACCACTGGGGTTAAATTTCTGTTCGATTCCCAATTTTTGATGCCGTTTTAGATAAAAAGGCTCATTTCCCAATAGTAATATTGGCCCATAAAATATGAACTTATTTTCCACGACTTGAATGTCTTCATTTTTAGCGCATTTCCACAAAAATAAAAAAAAAATGCGCTATTGTGGCCACTTTGTCCGTCCGTCCGCTAACTTTGCGACGCTACTAGTTTTTTATCTTAAGAGCTATTGTTCTACTTTTTTCGCTATTTGGTTCGTTATGGTGTCGAGTCTTGTACCAAGGAAGGAATTTTTTCTGTACCGCTTACAAAAAAAGTTATTTTAAAAAAAACAAAAAACCGTTTTTTACATGTTCCATAATTTTACACTTTTGCCGTTTATTAACGATCCTAGAGATCGTTTATAATTTTGCATTGCTATCTGTCGCCTGCCGGTTGGGCTCTCCGTCTGTTCCTTTGTCTGTCTGTCCATCTATCTGTCCGTGTGAACGATAACTTTGTTTAGAAATGTTCGATCGTTTTTACATCTCCGTTAGTTATGAACTGAATTGCATGAAATTCAATATGGGCATAGCTTTAACCATATAATACGCAATGCCAAAAGTTGAATCGAATCGATTCAAAATGCACAGTGCCCTTTTCGCATCTCGACCATTTATAAACCGAATTGCAAACTTTTTACTTATAAAAGTATTTGAATGAAATTTGATACATAGGCACTTGGAATAAAGGAAAATCAAACGCCAATTTAAAAATTTGGTTTTGCGCATGCGCAGTGCCAACTTTTTTATTTATGGAAGAATTTAAACGAAATTTGATACATAGGCACTTGGGATAAAAGAAAATCAAACGCCAATTTCAAAATTTGGTTTTGCGCATGCGCAGTGCCAAGTTTTTTTATTTATGGAAGAATTTAAACGAAATTTGATACAGAAGCACTTCGAATAAAGGAAAATCAAACGCCAATTTCAAAATTTGGTTTTGCGCATGCGCAGTGCCAACTTTTTTATTTATGGAAGAATTTTAACGAAATTTGATACATAGGCACTTGGGATAAAGGAAAATCAAACGCCAATTTCAAAATTTGGTTTTGCGCATGCGCAGTGCCAACTTTTATTTATGGAAGAATTTAAACGAAATTTGATACATAGGCACTTGGGATAAAGGAAAATCAAACGCCAATTTCAAAATTTGGTTTTGCGCATGCGCCGTGCCAACTTTTTTATCTATGGAACTATTTAAGTGAAATTTGATACTTAGGCGCTTGGAACAAAGGAAAATCTAACATTAGTTTTAAAATTTAGGTTTGCGCATGCGCAGTTCCAACTTTCTTATTTAGAAAACATTGAAATGAAATTCTTCTCATAAACTGAAATTGAAGTAGCACGTCAACAATGGATTGCCCATGTGCAACGCTATCTTTCATATTTGTGGCCGGATTTTTACGATTTTTACAGAAGTTGCATCTTACAAATGGGAAATGAATGCAAGTGGAAATGCGCTTTATGTAAATCGTTTACGATTACTTTTTAACTTGTTTTTTCTCTTTTGGTCAAATGTAGGTGTCGAGGGACGACTTGAGGAATTTAATTTTATTGGTACTCTTATCAATTTCCTCTACAACTCTACCAATGTACCATGTTCGTAAATAACATACTGCGTAATAGTTTTCCAAACGTATATCAATAGGTTTTCATGTGTAACACTATCTTCTTCTCTTCCTTCATCAAAGCTTTCATATTCTAGCTCACTCGTCTCTGAGTAATCTGCACTTTGAGATGTTTCAGATGCCTTTGAATTGCGCTTTTGGGCCTTTGCTGTTATTTTCTTTTTCTTTTGATTCTTATTGTTTTCTAAGGAACCTGGTCCTGATGTGCCTCCCATACTCTTACACCGAAGGAGACGGGAACTTGAAAGTTTTCCTGGTCTCTTAGAAAAGAGCCAACAAAGAGTGGATTTCTTTACTATCATTTCTTTATTGTTGACTTAACAAGGAAGGAATGATCTTTCTGTTTCTTTGTGCTACTACAGCCCTTAATATTTAACTCCCCCACGAATTATTTCCCGAGATGCTGTTTTTGAAAGTAAAACGTGCATAACTTTTACATACGACAACCAATTGGTCTCAGATTTTCCATACGCATGCCTTTAGTGGTGGAAAGTTAGACTTTAGAAAATGGGTGGGGAGGAGTAAACACATGTTCTATTCTAATGAAAGGTCTCATCGAAATAAATTGGTTTGTACATACTATAACTTTCCCGTGCGACTCTTTTTGAGTGACGGGATCTGAGGGGTGAGGGGGGGGGGGTTAAAAATTAATTTTATCTCTCATTGTATTCTAATTAAAGGTCTCAACAAAAGGAACAGTTTTCTACAAACTACTGCCCTACTTTCTGTCCCGTTATCAAAGTACGAGGTGGAGGGGGAAATTTTCTAAATTTGGTTTTGCACATGCGCAGTGCCAACTTTCTTATTTATGGACGCATTTAAATAAAATTTGATACGTAGCCAGTTTCAAAATTTCGTTTTGCGCATGCCCAGTGCCAACTTTCTTATTTATGGAGGGATTTAAATGAAATTTGATACATAGCCACTTGGAATAAAAGCAAATGTAGCGCCATTTTCCAAATTTGGTTTTGTGTAGGATGTGCAGTGCCAACTTTCTCATTTATGGAAGAAATTTCGTAGGGGTGTTTAAAAAAATGCGCTTTATCTGCACAAGGGCTGTGCACAATTTGTACTTGTTTATTATACCTACAGTATAATTTAAAAATAGGAAATGCAATGAAATCATATTGACGTTATACTCGAATACATGTCAGATTAAGTGGGCTGGTTGTTCGTAATTTCACGATTTCCATGGAAATGTCACTTGACGTTTGCTTATAAAAATCATCCTCTTTGTGAATAAAACGATTTCCGTTGAAAAAAATAATACACCGTCCATTAAATCGCTTGTAAAATCTAAACAAAGGTTGGTAGGTGTAAAATCCAAATCCACTAAAGCGTATTATAAAGAATATAATAATAATAATAATTTTTCCTGATAGCGTTGGCTATTGTGACCATCAATAGCTATGTTGGTAAGTATGAATTACATACTATCCCTAGATTTTCAATGTGCGTGTGTGAATTTTTTATTTTTATTTTTATAGGACCCGACAACTTCACCAGACGAGCGACGTACATACACAGACACTAATCGTTACTTGATTTTAATCCGTGCGATTAGTTAACCAGACTAGACCTGAGTTCTCACAAGAAACACCGACCATAATAATAATATATTTATCCAGTTATAAGACATTTACAAAAATGTATATGGACATGTCACAAATGTACAAGTATTTACAAACAATACAACGTACAACAAAAACTATAAAAACTTATTATAAATCTTGGTAAAAATCTAAATATCTAGAGTGGGTTCATAAAACTCATCTATGTTGTAAAAACTACCATTTAACAGCAGATGTTTGATTTTACTTTTGAATTTGTTTAAATTAACTAGTTCATTAATATCGTCTGGTAATTTATTAAAAAGTTTTATGCCGACATATACAAAATTTTTGTGAAAAAATTCCGTCCTATACTGTGGCCCTTGTAGGAGGATTTTATTCTTGGTTTTTGTGTTGTACTCCGAAACCGTAGCTGTAGTGTTCGCGATGATATGCTTTCGTCTAAAGGTATGGATTAAACATTCTTGGATGTATAAACATGTTAATGGCATTATAATCGTCGGCATGATGTTACTTGTCGTACACCACATATAGCTCGAATTATTCTTTTTCGGAGTAAGAATATCGACTGTGCAGCTATTGAATTTCCTCAGCAGATTAGTCCATACATAAGCCTAGATTGAATGTGCCCAAAATATAACATTTTTAATACGTCTAGTGTGACATGTTTTCGTAACCGTAGTATCACCAGTAATTCAAGGATTTAGATGTGTCCTGACAGTGCTTTCTCCATGTCAGAGTTGAGTCAAGATGCAGTCCTAGAAATTTAACTCCCGTACACATGTTTTCATCACTGAATAGATTAACCCAGTTTTCGATTGACGATCTCTGTAGCGAATACGGTGCCAACTTTGTTTTCAAGTGGTTAAGTACTAGATTGTTGGCTGCCGCCCACTTACTAATGTTGAAATTACAAAGACTTAATTCTGCTAAATGATCACTTTTTAGAATACATGATGTATCATCGGCATAATGAACCGTTTTCACATTATTATTGCACAGGGTTGAGGCCAAGTCGTTTATGTAGAAAATAAATAATACGGGCCCTAACAAACTTCCTTGAGGTACTCCATATGTTATTACTGCTTGGGATGATAGTTTATTTTTGTAACAAACCCGTTGGGATCTATTAGTTAGGAAGCTTCGAATCCATTGGAGTAGAGCTCCTCTTATGCCGAACCTTTCAAGCTTGTACACCCGCAGTTCATGGTGAACTGTGTCAAACGCTTTCGAGAAGTCGTAATATATACCACAGATTTTCTTTTTGTTTTCAGTTGAGGTTAAAATATCCTCGAAAGCTGCGATCATCGCATCATTGGTTGATTTTCCACGGCGGAAACCCAATTGAGAATAGTGTATGAACCCGTGCTTATTTATAAAATTATTATGTTGCACCATTTTTGTTAAATTTAAGGTTAGATGCATTGCACATGAACTATCCTCAGTTTGTTAGATCTACTAAGAGCTTTTTCTTAGAGAATTGTAATTAATTTAGCAAGACGACTGTTTTTGTTTTTTTTATCATTTTGTGTCTTACAGGATGAATTGAAAAACGGCTTTAGGCCGAATTCATTACCTTTTGAGCTGTACAACATTATTATTTTATTGTTTTGTTTCGTTTAAATGTATGCTCAATAAACATTATTATTATCATTATTATTATTATTATTATTGTTAAGTCTATTCAGGTAGGCCTTTTAAAAAATTTTTGAAAATATGGATAGTATCGATATAGGCCGATAATTTTGGAACTTTCCAGGATCTCCGTTTTTGTAGACAGGTACAATGTTAGCGCAGATAAGTTGGGAAGGAAATTTACCATAAGTAAATGATTGATTAATTAGAAGGCAAATCGGGTAAGAAATATATTCCGCCACTGGGTTTAAAATACTGCAAGGAATTTGGTCCAAGCCGCAAGAGTTTTTTGTTGCCAGTTCACCGATAATTTCAGTTATGGAACAAGGGCTTAAGTACATGGAACTATTGTTTAGTTTGATGCGGGTAAGTTTTTACAGATGTCGTTCTCACTGTTAATAAAGTATGAATTAAATTTCTCGGCAACCTCGATGTCTTCGAGAGGAACCGTATCGGTGGTGAAGTTAGTTTCTTTGTGAGGGGCGTGAGAGTGATGCTTCTTTCCGTTACTGACGCTACTTATGACATTCCAAGCGGCTCTGATTCTGTTGGATGCATTTGCAATAGCGGCATATGAAAAGTTGTTTCCATGGATGAATAGGAAGTTACTTACGAATAAAGTCTTAAATGCATCGATAATGCTGGCATATATGAAGGAAATGTCAAAGGTATTTAATTATCGATCAAGTGCTCCATTGGAATTATAAGGATGCAATAAATTAAACTTGAATGTAGCGGTATACTTATAATTGTTATGTTTTCTTTAAGTAATCGATTTCGGCCCTAGGCCATCGTCAGACCTATCTGAAATTACATTTGTGAAGTGGTGGATAATATAAAGTTAGCGGCTTACCGTCGTAAAATACATGTAATACTGAAATATACTCGGAAACATAGGTAAAATGGTTAAAACTTGAATTAAAATAGTCGTAAAATGGAGCTGAAAAGAAAGTAAGATTAGTGTACCGTGTGTAATTGTGTGGGGTGTGTTTGTGTATATGTGTGAGAGAGGGTGGTTTAATGTGTAAAGTGTTAAATAATAAAGAATTTATACTTACATGTGGTGTGTGAGAGGGTGTGTGTGTGTGTGTGTGTGTGTGTGGGTGTATTTTGAGGTTATGTATGTAACCACGCCACTGTACTTTCATAGTAATTGACCTTTGACTATAAAAAAAACAAGTGCGTAAATAAGTATGAGGCTTAGGTAACTCTATACATTAACGACTAATTTTCCCCGTTGTACTGCGTTCGACCGTGAAAGAAGTTTACCTTTCAATTAGAGTACATGAAAGGATTAAAAACTAGTTTCCCCCCCCCCCCCCCTCTCCTCTTCCAGCCCTCGTAACTTTGAAAGAGGACAGTAAGAAGGGCTCAATAGTTGTAAGCAACGGCTTCCTTTCGTGAGACCTTTATTAGAATACAAGAGATAAAATAATTTGTAGCCCCCCTCCCCCCCCCCCCCCCTCAGGCTCACTGATCTCGAAAAAGAGTCGCACGGGAAAGGTTATAGACCAATTTATTTCGATGAGACCTTTCATGAGAATACCATGAAGGGTAGAAGATGTGTTTATCCCCCCATTTTCTACAGTTTAACTTGGCACCACTAAAGGCATGCATGCAAAATCTGAGACCAATTGGTTGTGGTATGTAAAAGTTATCCACGTTTAACTTTCAAAAACCGCATCTCGGGAAATAATGCGTGGGGGGGGGGGGCTTTTAGACAGCAAAATTTAATGGCCGTCTGACACACCTTCAAGGTATAGGCTACCTACTGCAAAAAATTCCAGGACTCTTTATGACCATTCCCGTAGAAGTAGTTCGAAACGGCAGAAGTGGGTCCGGGCGGACGACGGACAAAAATTCTTAAAAAATGCGCTAAAAATATTCTCACTTTGTAGATCCGTTTACAAAAGATCACCACATTAGTGCTGGCTCGTTGGTAATATCTTTTTATGTTATTTTTATTGCAACAAATTATCTACTTTTAACATTTAGGTTCTTTGCGTCCATATTAAAAACAATTTCACTATATTTATTTACAATTGTTTTATCTACATGTAACGCCCCGTGTATATTCATTAGGTAGATTAGGTAGGTTAAATTGTTTTCTTTTGTTTAGTCAATATAGTAGATACTTTAGCGTAGGTTAGAATATAGATTTTACGGAATTCGAAAAAAAAAGGGTCCGGCAATAACATCACACGTGTGTCCACCGGTCATGGGACAGTTACGTTAAAACCAATAAGACAACATAAACAACCCCGTGTCAGCATTTCTGAGTAAATCGACCTGAACCAGAAATATAAAGTGTCAGATCTAGGCGGGTATGTATTAGACTTTGCTATTGGGGGCGTCAAGAGGTCCTTTGTCGCTTAATTAATCCTCCAATTTTTGGTTGCTATTTATTACCGAAACTAACAGGGCTCATTTATACTATGTCCCATATATAATTCGAATCGAACCGTATCGATCGCTAACAGCGGCGATTCCTGGAAAAGGGATTTTTTTTTGTGGTAAAGCGGACGGAGAATTGTAATTTAATTTGAACCAATCAGGGCGATTCGGCCTCAAGGAATTCAAAGTTAATTGGAGATTTTGGGGCGCGTGGTAAAATTCGGGCGTGTCAAAAGGAAAATCACAGGGGGATAGTTTGAAAGTAAAGGGGAGAATTATCGCGGCGATCGTGGAAGTCACCACGCCGCCGATAATAGAGGTTTTGCTTAATTTTTCCGGTGAAGTACAGACGCCGGGAACTATTTGGTGAATGTCAGAAAGTGGCACATCGCGAAGGCGCTACCCTGTACCTAAATTAAATTGTTAAGTTCCGCGTCCGGCAAAGGGTTTTGGTACGGGTCGAGGTATAAATAAATTGGTTAAGAAGTGATTAGCAAAGGGCGGTCGATACGGTGAGAATCGGTGATTTTAGTGCGGTAAAGGTGCTCACTGGAAATCGTTTCGAGCATAAGCAATAAGTGTCGACTTTTCCCCGGACCACCGGGGTAACCACTATTTACTTGCCCATGATCACACCGACAATAGGCAACGCATTGTATTTCATCGTAACCAAACGACGCGACGGGCCCAGAAGATAACGCGAGTTAAGAGGTCAACCAATTCGCTGATTCCAACTGCAGGATTGGTCAAGGTTAGTTATAAGTTCGTTATTAAGTTCATGTCTGTAGATTTACGTAGGATTAGGTATGTGTATATTTCATTAATAGGTGGATTTTTTGCTTTATAATAAGAGTTTCAACGGTAGGGTGGCCACCTATTTTTTTTTATTATATCTCACTAGGAGGTATTTCTAGCAAATAGAGTGGTTTTTTTTGTAAGAAATCCTGGAAAGGAAAAGCCTATTCGGTGACCAATTCGTATTTTAATTGTCAGTCAATATACTGGTTAATTTTGCCTAGTGTTTGTTGGTTTTTTTTGAACAAGTAAATATACCCACCTAGCAGGAGTTTAAAGGAGTTCGTACGACGAATCCGGGAGAGGTTTGCAGTAAGCATCCCGGAAAGCAAGAGGGATTGTAGTGTATCTGAGCTAGTCGATGGTAATAAATATAATAGTAATTGTTGCATCCCACTAAATCTGACAAAAGAACGCAAAATTTAAGTTCCAAGTCCCAATAAAGAATTACAACCCTTTAAGGGAATTAAGCCCCAAAAACAAACAACCCGTTACATACATAACTAAAAAGAAATGTAGGTTAGACACAACCAATTTGGCACCTGTAAAAGAAGCTTCGTTTTTTCTAAGGAGACGTCTAGTCAAATGTCTCCTCTCAGCTTATCTCATTTTGAATTGAGTGACAGCACGAAGACAGCACATCTAAAATTAAAAAAATTTCCAATTTGCAATTGGAAATAGAAATGCCATTTTACTGAAAGGTTGTGGACAAATGGAAGAACGGATTATCTAAATTATTTTGTTTCGAAACGAAGTAACAATCTGTATACTTTTGTACTGCAAGATGTTTGAACTCATTTAGATACAAAGTTACCTTACGAAATTTACAATTTTAAGAAAGCCGCGTCCATGTTTTGTGTAAAGCGCTGTTAAGGAGATAAAGAAAGTGCCTAATGTTGCGTCGATTCCGTGGGTTCTCCTAATCGCGAAATTGTACATTTGTACTTATAACATCGTACGCTAATGAGGCACTTTCTCTTTAGAAGTAATCCGCATTTTCGCCAGAAGCGTCTCCCTAAATATTTAAAGGTAACAATTTCCGGAAAAGTACGGCCATTAGAAATCGGAGATGCGTTCTCTTTGAATTTAATGCACGCTTAAACCATTTAATATAATATGAATCTTTATTATGTACACATAACCGCTTTCCAGGAAACTTCGTATTAAATTATTTACACCTTTGAATTATAGATCATACGTGGAAGACAAGTCAAAATTTGATGATTTTACGCACACGTTTTACCGTAACACGATTGCCTTTTCCCTCAATACCATCACCAAACCGTAAAACTAAATTGGGAAAAGTAAGCTTTCTTAAAACTTCAGATTTTTAAAACGATGTCCCAAAGCGATTAAGATTACGTTATAAATATCGAAAATCTTTACCTGAACGAAATACATACGAATTTCGGGCATCTCGACGAAATTGGAACACTTCCAATTGTGCCTTTCTGCATCCCTTATTTTTTATTTTTAGACTTGTAAACAGTTTTACCCTTAGGCAACGATAATAAACTTCAAATTGAAAATTGTAAGGCCATTTAATTAAAAATAGCGCGAGCTATAACGGTTTTTAACATACAAAAAATACGAAAATCGGGTGAAAGTCCCACGTCAGCTTATGCAAAGCGACGGAAGCTTTACGTCACCGAAACCGTTGAGGAAAATACCTATCTTGAAATTTTTCTCTAATTTCTAGATGCATTCGGCATTCTAAAGATGCAATTGAGAGCGCAATGCGACGCAATTAAATTAAAATTATAAATTCCGTTCCTTCTCCGTGAGATTCCTTTACACAAACAACGGTTCGTATATTAATTTATGCCATTTATTTCGCTTAAATTATTGGTCGATCGGAATGGGGAAGTAGGTGCAACAAGTAATGAGGCAGTCATAAGAAAGGTACGGTATTGATTTCTTCTACAAGGATTTTACTGTGTAGGTCAAAGAATGTGGAGGACAAATAGTTTTGGAGTTATAACTCTGATGGTTCACAAGTACAGTAAAACTCCATTAGTAATCCTGTTGCGAAAAACGCGTTTAAATTATTTTATTATCGGGGGACATGCTCCGTAATTTATCTCGCTTTTCGAAGACAAGATTTGGTAAAAGTTATCATAAAACATTTTAGGGAAGATATAACAGAAGTAACTCACCTACGACAGTAAGATTAACGTGAGTGTATCTCGTGGGAGAGCGATTGAAA
>NW_022170249.1:12734593-12737400 GCF_008802855.1 Photinus pyralis | reverse complement strand
CACTGATGCATAGACATAGACTAACTTTGTAAAGGACCATATTTTTAGTAAAAATCAATATTAGATATTTGAAGATTCTAATAAAATCCATGCCGTTTAGCTGCTTCCAAAGTGAGCCGACCAATGACAATTGTTATTGTTGACATTAGCCTATTTTGGTTGCGAGTTGTGTTTTGGATCCTAACTGTGGGGTGAAATTGCAGCTTTTTAGTGCTCATAGTAGTAAAAACTGAGAGCCAGAGTAATATTTTATTAGTAATTAGTAATTAGTGTGTTTTATATAAATTTCCACACAAATACAAAGATTTTTTAAGAGTAGATGAAAATAAAAAACAACTGTTTACTTTCTTGGCAGAACAGTTAATAAGAGAGCATTAAAAACATTAGTCTGTACGCTTGAAGAAAGAGTAACATCATCTTCAGAAGAGTTGGATTTATCGGCTATAACACCCTCATGGCATGAAGAAGCGGACGGACGCCTTCTCCTTCACGCTAAGCATGCAGCTGACAATAGTCACGAATCTGTATGCATTCGGACAGTAGACTCAGATGTTGTAGCAATTGCAGTATCTGCCTTTTCAAATTTTGAAAATATTCAACAGCTTTGGATTGATTTTGGAACTGAAAAAAATCGTAGGTTAATCGGCATCCACGAGCTCTGTTCTCATTTATCCCAAGAGATCTGTAGTTATTTGCCTATTTTTCATTCGGTAACGGGCTGCGATACTGTGTCATCATTTTGTGGAGTAGGCAAGAAAAGAGCTTGGAAGGCAGTGTGTGTCGAGGCTATACGGCGGTATACGGCCGTATAATAACTATTTGATTTTTGAAAGAAATGCGTAACCAGTTTATCCTCAAGCGTGTTGGGTATACGCTTACGCTCGATCGTTTTTAACAACTTTATAACTTATAATTTCGTGTTTAAAACCGACATTCATCAAAATAAGCAAATAAATATTGCTCTGTTGCCAACATTTCATTTTCACTCCCACCCATCATCGTATAGCAGCCAGTCGCTGAGTCAGACGTACCTTTGCTGGCAACTACCTCTCAAGTCTCACTAGTCACGTCACTTGTGGCCTTGTGGTGCAGCGCGCAGATTGCAGTGATACCGATTGCTTGATTTTCGAAGTGTAGTGAACTAACGGGAGTGCTGGTCTTTTTTCGTCTTGAATCATTGAATCACACCACATACATCATTGAAAAGACAAAGCAGTTTGTACAGTTTTTTTAATTTAAAAGACAATAGTAAAGTGAGGAAGAATGAAGAATCTAATGAAGACGTTCAGCCCATTCAGCACATGGAAGCTACACGAAGTGAAAACGAAGTAGTAAACGATAAAAATGATCAAATAGAGGATTCAGATTCACATTCAGATCAAGATCCTACAGTGATTACACTTACACCCTACCCTTCAATTTGGTCAGCAGATCAGTACAAGAATTTCAGCGATAAAAATCCATGGCTCGAAGTTGGAGAAGGAAAACTAGGTTGCAAGTTATGCAGAGAAGTAAATGTAAAGGTAAGTTTGCGGTTTTTCTTTATACAACTGTTACTACTAATTATTACAAGACAAATCTATTTTAATTCACTAAAATTTGCTTATACCTTCACGGCTTCACCCAAAATAATTATAGATTTTTTTAAGGGCTTAGGTGTACTCAAAGAGCAAGGAGTATATCTCTCTGCAGAATGGTGCGAGTGTAGAGTTGGGCCATCATTAAACGAAAAGCGGTCTACACAACTAAGTAATTTACGTGTAAAACTAAAAAAGCATGGTGAATCCAAAGCCCATCAAATGGCACAAGAGATTAAAAAACAGTCCGAAAAACATGTGGTCGAAGAACTTCTACGGAAGGAAAGTGAAGAAGCAAACGATGCTACTGCAAAGATTTTTCGGACAGTCTACTATCTGGCTAAATCCGACCGCCCATTTAGCGATCACGAAGGATTAGTTGAACTTCAGCAGCTGAACGGAATAAATTTAGGGCTAATTCTGCATTCATGCTACAGTGCTGTACAGATTGTAGACCATATAGCAAGCGAAATGATAAACAAAATGATTTCACATGTAATCGCCAGTAACGCCAAATTATCAGTACTTGTAGACGAATCGTCTACCCTCGGACGTAGAAGTGTGCTTATTATATATGTATCTTTCGTATTATTTTCTGAGCCAATCTTTCTATTTCTGGATTTAGTGGAACTAAAAAGTCAAACTGCTGATCACATAATGGAATCATTGATACAAACTCTAACCAAATATGGGTTTTCTAATGAATATTTGTTACAAAACTGGGTATCTTTTGTGTCCGATGGTGCAAGCGTTATGACAGGAAAAAAGTCTGGAGTCGCTGCACGTGTTACTTGTAAATTTCCAGCTATTTTGTGTTGGCATTGTATGAGTCATAGGTTGGAAATGGCAGTGGGAGATGCTCTAAAAAGTATTACTGCAACAAACCATTTTCAGTCATTATTAGATTGTCTTTATTCATTATACAGCCAGTCAAATAAAAATCAGGAAGAATTAAGGGAAGCTGCAGCTGAACTAGATGTCCAGCTTCTTAAAATTGGGAAAGTGTTTGACGTTCGTTGGGTAGCAAGCAGTTAAAGGACCGTTTCGCGTGCCATCCACCCATCAATTCGATATGGTGAGAAGGAAATCAAGACTATATGTACAGCTACGATTTAAACTTAGACCAATCCAAAGCAATTAATGGCATGCGAAAAATATATTGACTCGAATATTTTTCGGCAGATGATTTGCAAGAGTTTCAAGAACTGGTAAAAACATTCCCCTTGCAGT
>NW_022170249.1:12708342-12734493 GCF_008802855.1 Photinus pyralis | reverse complement strand
ATTAGAAATGTATTCATAAAATGTTTCGCTGCGCATCCAACCAGTTTCTGTAGCCCCTATTCCCCACCCTTCCGGAACGGATTGAATTAAATAATTTGGTAATCTTTTATATGGATAGATTACCATTGGGGGAGTTAAAATTCCTGTGGCCGAAAACGTAAACATGACTGTCAAATTCGATTTGGAAGAAACATTTTCCACTTCGTAAACATTGGAGCTTCCCCTTGGGGCGAGTACTTTAGAATTTTTTGGACACAAGTAGAAATTAGTTTCATCTCCATTGAATACCCTGGATGGGTCTTGAAGAATACTAAAATGGCCTTTTTCCTTTAAATATTCCTCTATTTCATTGAACCATTTTTTCAAATCACTTGAACTAGCTTTTGTAACAAATTCAGCTGTTCGTGAGGCCAATTCTGGGTGTCTGTTAAGAAATGACTTATACCACCCGTTGCGTGGACAATTATCTATAAATGGGTTTGGCCTGGGTTTCATATCAAGGAAATGTTTCACAGAGTATAACACATCTGCCTTTCTTCTCGGAAATCCTTTTCTGTGGCATTCGAAAATCCATTCTACCAAAGTAGCTTCTTCGTCCTTGCTTAAAACTGGTGCGGGACCATGCCCGATTTTTTTTAACTTCACACTTCTTCTAAATTGTAATGTAGCGCGAGGTATTTGGAATTCTTTAGCCGCTTTTCTAATAGGCATACCATTATCAATGGCTAGAAATGGTTTAAATTTCCATTTAAGGGGACTAAAATGTGAAAAACGCGACAAGGGAGAAAAAGTGACAAGACACACTCAAATGTTAAACAAAATTTAATGATTAATCGTTACTTTCATATGTACTGGGTGGTCCAAATTGGACACTTTCTTATAGAAACACCCTTTATTTTAAGGAATACGAAAAAATGGACCTAGGTGTCTGGAGCCCAATTTTAAAGAGAAAATCACTGGAGCAAACAGAATTCAGCTATCACTAATCGTTTGGCTGCGATAGGGCGTTTCTCGAACTTAGTCGATTTCCTATTAAAATTAAAATAAATATGCATATAAACATCATGGAAATCATGAAACCAGTAGCTTTTCCCAGGTAATGTTTCCAGGGATAGTACAATGACATACTAACGCGTTTATTTCAAGGCCTCCTAAGAAAATTATGCATATAACGGTCACCATTTTAGAAAATCTTAAATAAAACTAAAACCATAACAGATAGGTATAGGGGATGTAATAATTGATCGATGAAGAATATTTTTGCATATTTGAAAGTGCAAAAAAATAAAACAATTCGAAAAAATCAATCAATCATGCTAATATTTTTTTTCGATAGATCATGAAAAACTATGTTGGTACGCAAATTTTCAGATTTAAATTATTAATGGAAGTCTAAATACTTTTAGGTAACGGTTTGCGTGAAATAGCCTGTATATCATAATAATAATAATACCTTTATTTGGTTACATATTGCACCCAAATTATCAACTCAGTATAAACAAAAATAATTACAAGTGAGTACATTGCGAGAGCAATAGTAACTAAAAGGACGAAGTTCAGCTAGTAGTTGCCTAAGCTCCTACTTCTGCTCTGCCACTTAATCCATTTTACATAAATATATATTTAAAGAACGAAAGACATTAAGCTTGACAGAATACCGATACAGAATTTAGCTACACTGAAAAAAAAGAAATGTTGTCGCAACTAACAATCAGTTACTCGAACTAATTTTTTTAGTAGCTATAGCCTCAACAAAAATATTTGCTGTAGAAAATCAACATAACTTGTTGGAAGTAAATTTTTTCCAGTAGCTAAAACAATTATTTGTGACAAATTATACAAATTAGTTAAGAAAGCATACCATTTTTGTTTGAAAAACTAAATAAGCTTGCAAAAAATTTGTCCCTGTAACAAGTAATGCTTAGTCGCAGCAGCATTGCGGTATTGTTATATAAACTAACGAGTATATGCTGGACCTCCTAATTTGTCCTTTTTTATCTTTGTTGTAGTAGCATACCATTTATGCTGGAGAAACTAATAAATTGTCTCAAATGATTAGTTGGATTAACTATGAATCCTAGTTGGCACAACAAATTTTCCGATCTGTCTGCATCGTCCGCGCGTTTTGGTGATGTCAATTAAATAAATCACTTTTTTTTTAAAATACACATTTTTTAAATCACTTACTGTTTACATAACTACACAAGAAAAACTTTTTTAGCATTAACATCCCCAAAAACAAAATATAAAACGCTTAAATTAAAACTTACCTACACTACATATAAACAGCTTTTACATATACAGCGTGTTTCGAAATTCGCGCACACGGACTGTGGGATGGTGTTATACAACGAAAACTGAATAAAAAGTTCCTCGACCACTTTCTGATCAGACCGGTACTTTTCGAGTTGTCGTTGTTCGAAAAATCTAAAAATGAAAATGCCAGAAAACAAAAGATAGTTCAAAACAATTTATGGATTAAAGTTTACACTTACCTTCAAACGCCAAAACTAGTTCGGGGAATCCCCATTGTTCCAATATATCACCTACACTTTGTTCAGCCATTGAAAAAACATTAAAACACTAAAAGTTCGTAATGTAAATAATGCAACAATATGCATGTAGCAATTCTAAATTTGTTACCACAAGGAAGTCATTTTTTTCAGTGTAGCGTGTGGTCGCAGTTATATAGCAATGAATCCAGAATAGATCGTGAACTAATGAATTAGTATTAGACGAATACATTTACATGAGAACTTCACTGTGTTTGCTGCAACATCAAACAATTTTTTCTTAATTCTCCACTAATCCTAGTAAATTATACGGCAGAATCACCTAATTCCAATTTGGTGAAGGGATAGTATAGGAGATATTTTATAAAGAGCACGGTATTGAAGATTCCATTTAAAACATTACCGGGAATCGTGCGCGGAAGCTTCACTTTGAAGTAAACAAAATGGGAAAATGGGAGTGTTTAGTAAATTTTAGCCATATCGCCTATCGAGATTATAAACTTTTAGATCAAATTGAGATTTTGAGGTAGTAAAATAGAACCTTTTACGAGCGAATAACATTCAATTCCTTGAAACATTAAACATTCTACATTTTCAATAGTACAAAGGTTAATGAGTGTTAGATAAACTTTGCTGCCCAAACCCGAAGATTTTGCATTGTATGTAGATAACGTACATTTTACCAATTTAAATGAATTTTCAAAAGCAGCGTAACGTTAAATTTATTGCACGCGATAACTTTGTTACGTAATGTTGCTTCGTTCGAGAATAGTACTGCATAATTGTTTCAATTCACACATTGCGTAACAGCTCTGTGAACGAATCGATTATACGTTAATTGCGTATCGGGTCGAGAAAATGTGTATTGCCAGACCCTTTTTGAGAGTCATTTTATCGAGTTACGACTTTTATTAAATACATATCTCTATGATGTTCACTTTAAAAAAATCAATGCAATGGAATCTGCAAAAATAACAAATTAATAAATCTGCACCTGTAAAATTAAATATTTGCACTTTATTCTCATTTAATCGATTCAAAGTAAATAATCCAGTCAATTGGTAGAAAATAGGGGAAAGTTTTGAGATTTAGTTTGTATATGTTATTTGGTTTGCTTTAATTCAATAAAATTATTATTTTTGGTTTTTATAAAATAACTGGAGAATTATACATTTTTGGTAAATATTAGTCATATATGAAATATATATTATATATATATATAAGGACGCCGGGTTTTCAATGTCGTCTACAGTTTAATAAAATTAGATTAAAACATTGTTACCTTACAGCCACAACTTTTTTGGCAAGTTGTAGTGCACTTGCACGAGACAAGCTTCAATAAATCTTGGGGAGCAGATCAGAGTAGTATCAAGACTGGTAAGTGATTTTTATCGGTCAATAGGACGAAATTGTGTTGAATTTTAACGAGCTTTATTCAATTTTGAGTATAGAGAGCGCTGACGATTCGCCCACGCAGAATCAGCGATTGAGAATCAATCTGACAGCTAAACCTTAATAATGAAAAATTTATGCTCTTTCATCATAAACAATATCTACGAAAAGTTAATAGTTTTAGAGATATTTTAGAAAATTCGAGAAAAACGTCAATTTTTTGATTTTTTTATCAAAAAAAGGAGTTTCCGGTTAAAATTTGTGGCAAAACAAATTCGTGTTCAGCACCCTAAAAAACATACAGAAACGAAATTTCAAAACTCTACCACGACTTTCCCCTATTTACCCTTTTGAACACCAGTTGACTGCATTAAAAGTACATTCTCGTCGTCTTTTACAGCGCGGTGTTAAATGCGGAGCGAACACCGGAATGCGATCACTCAACAACAACTAACGAAACAAACCTAAAACAGAATCACGGACGAACGGACGACAGCGCAAGCTTAAACGGAACGGAAGCATATAACTTAGTTTCAAAAAACGATATCTAGAGGAGGTTTCAAGCAGGCAAATATTTAAGAAGACATGACCCTATCCCAGAACTACCTTTGCTACTATAAGTTTCATCCCAGACGTAGCAATAACCATCTGTGTAGATCCATCGTAAATTTTTAAATCCCATTTGCGCCATCTGTGTATTTCTAGTGCAGATTTGTTGTGGTTAGATCAATTTTATTTCGTAGTTCTTTATTCTACCGCTAGATGTCACCTGAATGTACCTTTTTTTCCCCCTCTTTCTTGATCTTTCCTTGGTCTTTCGCGTGCACGTTCCTTGATGCTTGTTCCTTTGGAGATCTTGCTCTCGTTCATTTGTAAAATTTTATTACACCTTTGCTTCACTTGACTTATGTCTATCTGAAAAGGGATTTGTATAGGCTACGTTACGTTAGTTTTGTACGTTGTCTATTTATACCGGCAACTCGTGTCGATTCAAAATTTTGCTTTTGCACGTAACTTTATTGCTTTCCATTGAATGTTAATTACGAGTTGTCAGTATTCGAGGTACTCAAAATGACAAACGTTAGATTTATTCTCGCACTTGATATCCCGCACTGTCACTACCCACTCCTTGTTTTTTTGTTGTGTTTTATCTGATTGCAGATAATTGGCAGAAAGCGCCCTTCTGAGCTCAGAGAGGTAATATTTTATTTCGAGATAACGTTTGTGCATAAAGACTTGCGATACAGCCGAATTGTAATTTATTTATAACTCCGTTTTTCCTGCGGAAGTATTATTTCGATAATTATTTTCTGACTAGGAGTTGTGTCCTTTTTGTAAATTACTTTTGAATTTGTGGCGGTTCGTAAATTCGCGCCAACGGAAAGTGTGGCGCTACCTAGTGGACAACGCAGGAAACAAATTCTGAAATCACCGGTAAATGTAAATGAAACAAAATCCTCCCTAAACCACCGGTTTAGGGTTAGTCTGATCATTTTTTTCGTCTCTATGTCAAGTTGAACAGACTGTTTAATTATAACTCATCCTATATTCAAAAAAGCATAAATGATGAAGCAATCAGTGCCATCGTCGTCATGCCCAAACCCGATCACTTCACAGCCTAGGTAAACAAACATTATGTTAGTGTTATTGTAACTAAAGAATCTTTTTGCGCGTAATTAAGTTGTTTACTTTTATTAATTTAAGATGCATAAAAATTCCCCTTTTGTGTCAATCAATTTCGATCTTATGTAGAGCAGTAAACCTTCTTCAAAACTGAGATATAAAACGTTATGAATAATTCATCAACGATAAAACGAAATGTAAAATTGTACTTTAAAATTGAATTCGAGAAATCTAAAACATTTCGAATTTTAGCGTACCTAAGTAATCTACTCCATAAATTGCAAAAAATAATGAATTTCAAAGCGTAGAAGGTAATTAATTTTGGTTCTCAATTCCAAATAAATTAAATTATAACGCATACGAAAAACATCGATCTCCAATACTTATAAAAAGTAACTGTTATTTAATTTCCCCCATGCGGTGGTTCATGTATGAAATCTATTAAAGCTCAGGTTTTTATGACATGAAAGAATCCAGCAGGAAGGCCATTATTTGAAACGATCACGTTTACACGTAGAAACCCCAATAGGTGTTCTTTTTTTTTATTATAACTAACACTTTTATTTAAGAATAGATTTTCGCAACTTATTCTTTCGAACTATCTACGCAAACAAGCTAAAATCACTCATTCTTGTACTTAGCGTGAGAACATTTTGTGAACGGTTGGCAACCCAGAACTTATACATTAAGAAAATTTATTTGTTGTAAAAACTAATGTAGCTCGTTTTTTTTTGTGGCTACCGCTTTATCGTTCTCTCCTGTAATTGGTAGATTTTATTGCATGTAAGTTTTTTATGTTTGCTTTTGTAACAAGAAATCTTCCTAACAATTTCAAACATTACTTTGAACCTTTTGATAGAGCTTTCAATCCTTACATCTTCAAGCACACTTTACGCACCACCAATACCATTTTTATTTATAATCAATGGATTTGGCAAAAGTGTTTGCACAGGACATATTTGCTGCTTCGGAGCCTTCAAAGAAACCTACGTCACAAATGTCACGTCTCTAGTAGAACATAAAATCCTGTTTTTTCCTGTTCCCGTTCCCGGGGGAATTTCTGAAAGGAGGGGAGGAGCATGAAAGAGCGGTCAGGGCAGGACGAGGTCTGCTTAGTAGCGTCGCTAGACGTCAAAAACGCCTTCAACTCCCATTTCGAGAGAATTAATAATAGAAGCGTTGGACGGTTTCGGTGTGCCGAGGAAGATCGTGAGGCTTCTTAAAAGCTATCTATCGGACAGAAGTGTGGTGGCGGACAAACCGTCGGGGGAGGAGCATGCGTTTACTAATAGTGCGGGATTATCGAACCAGTCGAGTAAACTCGCAACATTTCCCCCCAATTTTTGTGGATTATATGGCTGTGACACCACGCATAACTTGTATTTGCCTAGTTATTTTATGTTTATGATAAAGATTGATTTACGCTACAGTTCATATTTGTTGAATTAACTTGTGTCGGCAATTATTAGATAAGTGTGTAAAATTATTGCTGTTATTTAATTTTTCTTATTTTTACATGATAATCATTTGTTAGGCTATATTTTCATGTAAAAAGGAACATATCTGTTTGAAGTAAATGGGTTTGGATAAGACAATAATGTTCAACATTTTGATAATAACTAGTGAAACACTAATAAATTTCGTAAAACAAAACATAAATAGTGAAGTCACAAAGAAAAGCGAATTTCCGAAAATATTAACTGAAAGGAATCGACACCATCACAAGAAGGAGTTGACCTCCCATCCACCGCCTACAAAGAAGATCTGAGAGCTAAAAAGGAAATGACATCAAAAAATTTATTGGAGTCAAAAAGTCTGAGGTAAATGTGAAAAAGTTTTAAAAAAGCTATTGTACAATACCTGGACCTTCCATATCTAAAAAAGAAATTGCTTGACTGTAGACGATAAATTAAGTATTAGTAAAAAACACAAACAAAAGTAAAAAAACGCGCGTGAATTCGTAACACAACAACGTGGAGTAATTACGAGATAACGTATCATAAAAAATTATCGACTATCACGGAATAATTAGAATGATTAATTTAATATGGGGTAAACTTTGTTTCTGTCCGAGTATAACAATGGAATTCGGAGCAAACGAAAATAAATAGCGGGTTTTGAAGTTTTGAAGCAATCACTTTTGTCTAGAATAGATATCAGTTTCAGGGGATGATTGATTGGAGTTTAACTGCACTATGACCGCCGATGATGTAAAAATGTTTGAAGATCGTCACGTCGGAGAAGCATTTGATTCGTCGATAATACCTCGGCAGGCTATATGTTTGCTTCACACGAACAAGGCCGTCGAAACGTTTAACCGCGAACGTCTACGGATTTACACGGACGACGTGCATCTGTCCGAAGCGATCGATTCAATGAAATCGGGCGTTAACGTGACGGATAAGTTCAAAAGACAAATTCTCAATGCGGTCGCGAGATTACCGCCGGGACAATGCTTCGGATTGGCGCGATCGGTTCCTCTGCACGTCGGAGCCAGATACATGGTAACGCTTAACGTATTGAAAATTCTTATCCTACATTGGAATGCTTTTTCCCTACACTTACTATTTTTTGTAGACCACTTTTCTAAAAGCGCCATGTTTGGTTTGATCTATGAAGTTTTGCTCCGAATTTGGCACATTAAAAAAAATATTATTTAAGAAATTCCCAAGAACCATATCGAGTACAATTCAGTACGATAACCCAAATCTTGTGTTCGCAAAATGACAAATTACAATTCCACAACGAGTTTCATAACTTGTCCGTAAACAGATTGTAGTTCTCATGACACAGTTTGTTAGTGAAAATAGCACATAACTTTCGGTTTAGTTATTCCCTGAATATTAATGGCAAATAGTAAGGAAGTAAGTAGAGATGGTATTTGGCAAACACGTAACAAGAGGATCAAATTTTTCTAAATTGTATGTCGCTGTAGACTGTCAAATAAATTATAATGATGATTTATTATGCAAATACCTCTGGGTAACATACTCTTTAGCGGTGTAATGACGAGGAAACAATCTGGCGTTGTAGTGTTCCTAAATATGTTTTAATGCCCAATTTTTTTACTTAAAAATAACCTCTGGAAGTTTGTGAGATGTGCCAGAAAATTAATTAGCGCTTCATGCATGTCTGAGCATTCATATTTCAGAGTATGTATTCAAGGTCTATATAAATTTTAATGAATCTTAGTATTAAAGGGGCGTTTCGTTAATATCCCTCGAATTATTCCACACGTTTGCTAATTAAAAAGTAAACCTAACCGGATAATTGTAATTTGACATTTCTATTTAATTACAAACATCTTGCTGCACACGTGGTATGTTAGGTTAGTCAAGGATTATAACTTAATGCACGTTTCAATTGCGATCAAATTTTGCACGCGAATTGTGCTCGTTTGTGTGCCCATTCCTACATCTTGTGCGGAACTTAAATTTTTAATTTTGTGTTACAACTAAGTATGAAGGTTTCCTACTGCGACCATAGTATGCATGCATTTTAATTGAATTAATTTTGCGTTCTTCGCCTACTGTCGTATTTTTAGCGTTTACTCCTGCGTGTGTTATATTGAGAGTACCACATAGTGACATGGTTCGCTTGAAAGGATCTCTAACCCGAAAAAAAAGGAGTTAGGTCAGGTCCACTTGAAAAGACTGAGTTTTTTCGGGGCGCACCATTTTCAAAGCTTTTTGACTTTTGGGTTGAAATCAACTGCTTCAGCATAAATTCCAACGTTATTTAAAACGTATATACGAATGCTTACAAACTTTTTATTGTTCGACCTAATATTTCGTAAAACTTTTTTACTTCATCGGAGGGAACTCTACGTATAAACTAACAAGTACAAATTCTGAAAAACGGCCTATTTTGGCTTAATTATTTACTAAACAAAATTGGACCAATTACATTTTTAAAAAACCGTGTAGCAGCACGTTCTGACCCAATTCACCGTGACAAAACACGTGTTCGTGTTGGCCGAAATTCATTTATGTTTTTAAACTCGGATTTTTTATTACATAAATGGTTACGAACGCAAGATTAGAAGAAGCACAAGAATATTCAATTGATCAAAAATTTACATCGGTGCACCATTCGGGTAAATTTGTGTACGATGAAAAGAAAGTTAAAGGTGCTCTAATGCCCCTGAAATTTCAATTTCGAAAAATATTTGAACAGGGAAACTTACTGGTTCGAACATTGGATCACATGACCATATTCAAAATTGTCCTAGTCAAGTGCTAACAAACTTTATTCAACAGTAATATTCCAAGTGCATAAAAATAGCCGATTTGCCACGTAACAAAAGATTTTGGGTGGAAAATTGACGAGAAGTATTTCTTCTTAGCAAAAGAATTTGACGAAAAAAGACAAAATTTAATCAGGTTATTTTTAAGCACGCGGGATATTCGGCATGATTATTTCCTGAATGAAAATTAAATATGCAACAAATTACTTATTAGTATTTATATTGGAACGATTGAGAAAGAAATTACAGCTTTGAAAAATGTTTCCTTTTTTGTCGTCCATGTTGGATGAGATACTGGATATAGCGCTTGAAATCATATTTTGGGTTTCCTTTGATGTTGTTGACGAACTGGATGCTGAAAGCTGCACATAGATAGGCTCGTTATATGTGGTCGGGGCCACAGTATCATTTCTCATTTTGTCGATAATATTTTCATGGTGTTTTCATGCCATTTACTAAACCTACACCGAAACAGCAACAGAAGATCTTACAATGAAGCGTTAGAAGTGCGGCAATCGTTCATGAATTAATTTAATGAAGAAGGTGCCGTAGCCTGGCAGCACCAAATGATACATACGTAAATAGCTACGATGTTTTATCATTTTATTCACACTTCTTGTGAATCATTTTGTGCAAACTTTTTTGAAACCATATTGAAACAATATAATAAGATTGTGATATGCTTTGTATTTTTTATTAAGGTATGGGATTTCTCACCTCATTATCGCTTCCAGCTTTACTACCGTTTTCGGCACGACCACTTGGGAGACGCCTGGAGGTTATCGTCCTCTGGAATATTCGAAACAGAATCTCGTGGAGTTTCTTGGTCGATAACGAAATCCATGGCATCGTAGTACCATAATGTTGGTACATAAATGTCATCTGTTCCAGTCCCCGATCTGAGCGCATCTTTGACCTTCTTCAATTCTCTTTGGAATCCACTCCGCAAACTATTAATTTTTTGCATGACCGTTTTTTTTTGGTGGCTTCTGATTGAACGGTTTTTAAATTTTCAAGCAAAATATTGTATGCAAAATTCGAAGCGATAAAATTGGGACACATTTTTAACAGCGACAATTTAACTCATGTATAAAAAATCGCATAAACCGCAGTGCAATTGTCACTTTGACGGCGGCAAAAGTTACCTGCAATTTTTCCAACGACAATAGTACTTTGTGTACCAAGGCGGGAAAGTGGTTGTTTTCCGGGGCGAAGGAAGATATGAGAAAACAACTTTCGTGCCGTGGTGCACACAATATTTTTTATCCTATACACTTACATTTAAAATTAATCAATCAATCAACAACGTTCGACCGCAAGCGCTTGAATTTGGATTTGCTTTAACGCGTCAACGTGCACACGTTTGTTTTGTTTATTTCCACGTTTCCTGCTGACTACGCGAAAAAAATTTTACGAAACGGTGCAATCTAAGTGGGCCCACGAGTATATTTTTTACTAGTAGATTTACCCCTTTCCCTTATAATACAGTTCAACGCAAATTCAAATTCTAGCGCGCTTGCGATTGCACAGTGCGGAGTCACCGAAGGGAGTCACGGTGCAACAGAGCAGAGTTCAAGTGGAGAATACCAATAATGTGCGAACTGAGTTGACATTTTCGGCTTTTCACTGGCGCGTGATTATTTCCTTAGAAAATAACGGGATTTAAGGGGTCGTAATTAATACCAGGCGCATTTGAAATTATGACTGGTCTTGTGTATTAACAAATGTGATTTAAAATTGAATGTGTGTTTTCAGGGACAAAATCACACCGGTTACATTTTAAATCCTTGGCAGGATCCATGTCTTGTCAAATGTTAGATGCTTTTAAGACTGGATTTATGCTTGGTGACGAACGCGCAATGGGCACACTTTAAATCCTTGATGATCTTGTATTTTAAAAAATGTGTTTTATAAATAGATTTATTCATTCCTTACAGTCACACTGGACACATTTTAACTTCGGGGTAGTCTCGTATGTTAAAATGCTACTTATTGCGGATAAGCGGTGTTCTACTTACAGTGCAAAGTACATCTTGGTGTTAAATGTATTGACACAGATGCTCGTTATTGAAAGTAAATGGGAGATTATGACTTAAGTTTGAAACGTTTGAATTGGTCACGTGATATTGGTAAAGTATTCAAATTCACGAAACATTGATAGGTATAGGTTCGCGGTAATTAAATAAATTCTTGAATTCAGTAAAATAAAGTGAACATAGGGTAAATTTAATTTTTAAATTAGTGTTGACGATTTTATGTTTCTTATTTAATTAAAAAGAAATAACTTCTTTGCCATTTTATTACAACCGCGCCATCTAGCTTACATAAGGCGTATTTTTTTCTCGCCTAGCCGACAAAATTGAATTTTCTCGCTCCATGCGTGCAATTGTCTTCTTTCGCGTCCTCACACAGGCGAGAAAATGTAAGTTTCTCCTTGTATAGGATAAAAAGTGGTTTTTTCACTTATTCATGTTCTAATAATTATCGCATTATACTTTGACATTTGTCAATAATTGATTGGTTTAGTGAATTTCTTGTTCGTTAAATTGTCCTGCCGAATTACACTCGAGGTTTGTATTTAAACCGACTAAATTTGGATTGTTGCAATTCAGATCTGTTGCGTTTTAGCAATTGAACTCGGTGTCGCATTTGTATTAGTTGACAGTTAGTTTTTCTTGTCTAATTGCTAGGCAACAGATTTTCATTACCTTAACAACCCAAATTTACTCGGTAAAATACAAACCTCTTGTGCAGTTATAAGTGATAAAATGTTGACAAATTAATCGTTGAAATATGGACAGTAACCATAGCAATTCTAAGTACTTTACTAAATTTATTTATTTATTATTCCTCTCTTGTTCTGGGCCCTCAACAGGCTTGCCGCCCAATCACAGAGTGACTCGCATAATGCTTTTTAGAGGTGCCTTTGCAGAAGGTCTTAAGTTGTTGTATACTACTCCGGTATTTACCTTACGAATTAGGAAAACTGCAGGAAAACCTAATTCGGAGGATTGAACCATTCGACGCTTAGCTCGCGTACAGTTAGAGGTTTTGCAGCAAATGGTACACAAATTAACGTGTTGTATAAGTCTAGATAGTAGCGGAGGATATAGTTACTATAAGCAAAATATTGCTAGCAATGGTACTATGGGACCTCCCACATGATACTATGTACATTAGTACCATTAGGAAACGTCTCTGGAACTTTTCATTGTGTATGACGAAATTGTAAAAACGGGGCCAACGTTGTTTTAAGCTTTTTACCATATTATATTGAGAACATATTTAGGCTCGGTTTTACCATTCCGTTGTTAACTATTACTTGACATGACGATTAGTTAACGTCAACTAGTAGTTGTAACCCTCTATCGGTTTTACAATCATTTGTCAACCTGTAGTCACGTTGATTGACAGGTGCTAGTCGCTATTTAAAAACTGTACTAGACATCCTAAGAAAGTGGAGTAAAGTAGGTCGTTTGACACAAATTGATCGAACGTTTTCATCAACGTTGGTATGCGTGTTTTGTTTATCATTTCGTACGCGCTGTTCTAACCTAACATTTGTAAACGTATTAATATCAATTTTGCTGTTTGTTTGTCATTAAAATGAATAAGAAGGGCGCAAAAGAGCAGGGCAAATTGTTTTCACCTGCAGAAGTAGGAATGATCCAGTTGCAAAAAACCTGAGTGTCAACAGAAAGCAGTTCAAGGGCCTGCATGATTCCTGAAATAAGAAGAAAAAGAGAACGTATTTGATTCATCCAAAATTAGATTACCTGTTTGGACGTGTTTCAATTTGAGGGCGAATAAGATTAAGAACAAACAATACTATTTCCTTTTTTAACCGAAATCTTGCAAAAATTTGGTTTTCATCCCATAATTTGTACTGGTCTATTCTCTCGCTTATCACTTTAGGCCTTCTACGAAGTGGCACTACTTCAATTTCTTCTTCTTCATCACTCAAAATAAAATCGAAATTGCAAAACATCACATACAATAATGGCGCGAAAAAAATATTCAAACAAACAAAACATTTTAAAGGTTATGACTACCAGAAAATCTGCTAGTCAATCATACTATTAGTCAACGCCATTTTTTTTCTTTGACTAGAGGTGGTAAAACGACAAAGCGGCTGTCAACTGTTTGTCAAGCGTTGACTACCAGTCGACTAGAGGTGGTAAAACCGAGCCTTAGTCTTGATGCAACGATTTTATATTGGTTAGTGATAACTGTTTGTTCTCAAAATAAAAAACCATACAATGGTTCAACTTGTTTTCTCAAGCACAGTTTATTTTTACTCTGAGTTAGGTCTTTTGGCATATTAGAGAAGAAAAATCGTCGTATCGATCGAATTTTTCCGAAAGAGTATATGGAAATTATCAAGTTATCTCAATGAAAGTTTCATGTTGTTCCTGTTACCGAATTTATTTAAACACTCTCTTTGTTCTACAAAACTTTACAACCATAACGGCAAAACTGCCAACCACCAAAACAATAAGCGGCTACGTTTTAGCGTCCACCAAAAAACAAAACAATGGGTAACGTCCACTGCCAAAAAAGGTACGATTCACGTTTCTATAAAACATTCTTCTCTCTCTGTTTCCGCCTCACCTCTACTTGAATTTGCGTCTTTGACGTCTTTGTGTTTTCTTATCGGCGAAACCTGATTATTTTCAAACTAATTAGCTTACGCAGCGATAACAAATTTCTTATCGCAACGACTGGATTGAAATGAGATGACTTTAACGAAATAATTATTTCCAAATCTCCCTAATCTTTCTGAATGAACAATAAAATCAAATCAAAATACTACGCGATTATTTAAACAAAATTAAGCAACAAATAAATCTTAACCCGTAACTATTACTGACAAAATAAAATTACTCAACAGCTATTCATGGGTCAGCATGATATTTATGAGGTAATATATGACAAAAATAACCATTTTGTATTTGTTTAATTCCAGATGTGCATTCAGTAACTGATTTAACTATGACCATTGAATAAGTAAATGCAGTTCGGGGACATTTTAATCGCACATTGTTGACAAATGTAGGTACCAAGGGCATATTGCACATCTTTTTCGTGTTGAGAGTGTCCATCTGCTGCACGTATTGTCGATACTGGAATTTGAACTTCGTGAAGTCATTGACCTCAATGTGCGAGGGACTTGGTCACTATCGATGGGTCACATCGACCCAAGTTCAAAATATCACGCAATTCACTTGAAAGGGGGAGCAGTAAAACAACTTTGAGTTAGTAGTTACGGGTTAAACAAAGTCAAATTGACTTCAAATTCAAACACCGTGTTCGAAATTGTGCTCAATCTCAAATCAACGACCACATTCGCGTTTCAAAAAAATTGAAATTCACATATACAGGGTGACCCATAATTATTATAGGTGCTGATACCAAATAAACGTCCGCATGACGCAAACAGTATTGTATTTGTTACTTATCCCTTTCTTGTACCTCCTTAGAGATTAGAGACGACTTAACATATACTTTTTTGCACCATAACTCTGTTTTCTAAATTTTAGCTTATTTCGGTACATAATATAGCCAACAAAATTTAGTTTTTGGTATATCTATACCTTCAGTGGCATTAAAACCAACATGAAAAAAGTTATTTCTCTCTCTTAAAAAGTCAAGAAGTGTGACTTATCTCATTCTTGCACCAGAGTCTTCAATTTTGGCTCCTTTTTCCACTTATACGATGCAGAGTTTTTAAATTTCGACCGAAAAAGTACTGTTCCCCAGCCGAGATAGTCTGACATAAACCACTTGGGTCCGAACTGCCACCATACAACGCAAATCTGATAAACAGCTTCCGATTGGAAGGTTTCACAAGGATGTCACGACATCCCACTTCTAAAATTTGTATGGTATTTCTCGCTTTACATTTTTAAACTATCATCATTGTATTTAATGACCAGGAAATTCAAGTTGTACGGATACAAACAATAATATACATTTTTTATTTATTCTTTAACAAACTTGTAGATCGGAGGTCGCGAACTAGCAATGTAGATAAAAAATAAGGAAAGTCGTTTTGATATCTTTGTTAGTTAACCGAATTGCAGAAATTCAAACTGGGTATAGCTATAGATATATAATACGCAATGCCAAAAGTTGAGCGATTCAACATCCACAGTGCTGAATCCAGATTAATACATTTTCTGATCTGCTGTAGACATTGTTGGTTTATCTGATTATCGATAGGGTGGCCAATGCGGCAGTTAGACCAAAATGTTAAATTAATAAACCACATTAGGTTTAGATATTTAAAACGATGCGTTGTGTAAATTTCACTTCAAATGACCCACAGGTTTAATTAACTCTGTCTAACTTGATAAATGAAATGTTCATTAATTGCCCCATCACATTGCGCAAAGTAATAGGAAATAAACATAGAATATTGTTTTTCGTAAACATGGATATGGAAAAGTTGCTTAGTGGTGGCTTACAGAATAGAAACAAACCCCATACAACGAAAATTAGTGACCACGCCTTGTATCGATTTTATACATCAAAATTAATTTTTCTTTTCGCAACGAGTTAAAACTCCCATTTAAATTTTGCGGAAATAACATCGATGGATCCGCTGGTGAAACCTTTCCATTAAACTGACGTGCGGGTTTAATAATTGTTTTATATTACGTACGAACAAAAAAACATTCATGAAACTGACATGCTGTTCTAAAAAGGAACTTGAATCTGAACCACATAAACTTAAAAGGAAACACAAGTAACATTGATTTCATTAGTGCTCTTGGGAAAACAGCGGTCGCCGTAGAGAATGCATAGCGTTCGTGACAGTGAGTGGTATTCGGTTGATTGAATCAGTTAGGTTGCCTATACTTTCGAATTGAAATAAAATTACACGTAGTAATTCATAAGTATTATAATATTACCAAGACAATTAAAGTAACTCGTTAAAGAAATTTTTTTTCAACTGAAAATTGCCAACCATCACAATTTTATTCTTACTTTTTTAATTACATTAAAATGTAATTTAAGACTTAATTCATCTGACGTACGCGAGTGACACTGATTAACACAGAGCAAGTGTTTTAAGCTAATTGCTCAGAAGTTACAAATGTCATAAAATACGATCAATAGTTCTGATATCGTAACTTTTTCATACTCCTTTTAAAAAATAAACTCTGCAATCTTTTCCAAATTAATCTAGTTTGGTATTTGGAAATCTTTTAACATGAACATATCGAATCAACACCTAGCTTTTGAAAATTAAAACATGTCAGCAAATTCTAGAATTCTACGATTAAATGTTTTAATATGAAACCTGTCACCATAATTGTATAATTTTAAATGTTAATAGTTACGGAATTTATTGTGTCTTCAAGTTACCTAATTTATCTACTCTGATGAAGGACTAATTTAGTCCGAAATATTAGTACATAAAAATGAGTTAAACCATACAATGCAGTTTTGATCTGAAACCAGAAAAAATCAACAAATTTAAAATCAGCTAACAAGATCGAAAAAAGTCTTCTTGGCGCGTTAATTACAGGTAAAAAAGTTTTAGTTCCACGTGGTCGCAAACGTGTAGAAAGGGTACAGGAACATTCAAAGACATCGGTCAGCATAAGGTTCTGTGGCACTGCTGAAGGAGAATTGCTTCCTCCTATGGTGGTTTATAAATCCAAAAATCTTTACGAAAATTGGATCAAAGGGGGTCCCCGGGAACTTTTTATAGCCACAGCAGCAGCGGATGGTTTGATATGACGCAATTCGAAATGTGGTTCTTCAAGGTTCTCCTACCATACATCAAATGAACATAAAATAGAAAATGAGAAGGTTGTTGTTATTGGCGACAATTTAGCATGTCATTTCGCCCCTGAGGTCGTACAGACTGCACTTGGTAATAATATTTATTTTACCACACTCACCCCAAATTCGACTCACATGCTTCAACCCCTTGATGTAGGTTTTTTTGCACCTTTAAAAAACAGTGGCGTAAAGTTCTAGACCGATGGCGACAAGAGTCGAGAAGAAAATGCACCATCCCCAAGAGCAGTTCCCCATTCTACTCCAGAGATTAATGGATGCCGTTGCTCATAACTCAAAAAAAATTTGCAAAACTCTTTCAGGGCCACAGGAATTTATCCGTTTGACCCTCAAGTGGTTTTAAACAAACTTCCTTCGGAAAGCACGGGGTCAGGAAGGGTTCTTGATGAAAGTTTGCTAGAGTTTTTGAAAGAAACGAGGGGTTATGATTCAAGCAGGATTCGCCACCAAAGAGGAAAAAAAATCCTTCATAGGCGTGGTGCACAGAATGGAAATCCACCTCCTGAAGAAAGTGAAAATGAAAACACACAGCAACATGCGATTGAGATAACAGAGCTAGAGCAACCCTCAACTTCCAATAAAGGGTCTAGAAAGCGTGTGGGAAGGACCACAAGAGGGTAAAATTGCAGAAGACTCGACTATGCTCGATTTGTCTATGTGACTTTCGTCATTATAAGTTAAAAACAGACTGGATTTGTTGCATAACATGCCTCCAGTGGGTTTTCGGTAATTGCAATAAAGGATCCAAAAATCTATCGTATGAGTGTGAACGCTGTGAAGACGATGATTAGAAAACTATTGAAAAACAATTTTTTTTAGTTACCTACACATCAGATTTTTTTGCTAATTTTAAGTGTTTCCTACTTTGATGTCTTATTTGATAAATTCCATTTTAAGTTTAGTTAAAGAGTTATGTTGATGTGTTGGTTTTTTGCCCCCCCACATACCCTCAAACTAAGAAATGTGTCAAAGCCCGCCTTATCGCTAACTTTGACTTATAAAACATTTTAACGTATGACAAAGTAGCCCCGACCCTGGGTCCATTGCCCCAGCACCAATTTGACACAGATTGCTTAGCCAAAGGTCCAATTGTTCTATTTAGATACAAAAAGTACCCGATATGTATTTACAACAAACTGTACCTGCATAAACCTCTCAAAACATGTCAAAGTAGCCCCGGTTTGCTTAGCTGTTATTACTGTTCATTGATAAGTAAACTAAACTGCTTTTTGACGTTTGATTTATTAAAATCGGTCGATTCGTTTTCGAGAAAATTGGAAGTTACTCACAAATGAAATAAAGCAATAATTATTATCAACAGCTTACCTGCAAGTTTGCAATTTTCGGTATTTGTTATAAACATTTGCGTAGCGATCCTTCCATCTTAGATATAACGTAATAGATCAGTTTCAGCTAAGCGACAGTTAGAATTCTTCAATTCGAAAGCGAGTAGGTATTTACATTTCATCCAGAACACGCCATTTTCTAACTGCGATAACCCCAATGCTCGTAACGTATAAAGAAAAATATATCCAAAAACTAAAATGCGAAAAATCAGACTTAATTCCAATGAATTCGAACTTACGTACCCCATTAACAAATGGGTTTCAGATTACGAGGTAGATAAAACAAAGATACGTAATTAAATTAACACATATGGTATAACCTGAATCGAAACGTGATAACAAAGAGTAATTCTATGAAATTACGAGTAACATTACCTAAAGAGGATTACAGCCATGCCGCATTCGCATAAAGGCGCTTAGATAATTAGTTTAAACAATTTTCAAATTCAACACGACATTCCTCGCAAAGATAGACCTGTCATTCTCACGACAAAAGCAATGTCAATGCCAATGCTGCCAACTACTCCTAACACAATGAGAGCGCGTTCAGTCAGTTACACAAACCAACAGAACGTACAATGTGTTAGTTGAATAGTGAATCATCAACGGGGCAGCACCGTACATGTCCAATTTAGCGCCGTCTGATTGTGCCCCACGGCACTTCTAATATGAATATTAATCAAAAACATGATTTAACTCAACTTTGAATTCATATTTATACATGAAAAGTAAGCCATGAATGTTTATCTTAGAAGTGTTATAACGTGAGGTTAGTTTGGCGCTGTAAAACTCAAACCCCGCCGCATAAAGGGCCAGCTAGCTCAGATTCTTAATTAAAAGAAGGGCTCGAGATGAGAATCTTCCACAGCGGTTTGTTCGTTTGGGCATATAACATAAGTTTTTGATCTTTGGTAGTTACTAGAAATGATTAGTTGAGCGCCACCCAATTTTGCACAAATTCTGACCTCTCCTGTATAGAAATTGGGAAAACACAAGAGAGCCAAATAATAAATTCACTACGAGCAATTCTGATTTATTAATCCTGGCAAAAACGGTGCAGGATCGGCAAATAAAATGTATCTTCAATACGACAATAACAAATACTTTAAATGACAAAAATAATCCCCAAATAAATTCATGAACACTTCCTTAATAATTACGTTACCAGACCCCTACAACAATGATCGAGCAAAAATGTAGTTAAGATTTCAATGGATTCAAAGATTGAATTAAGTTAACCCGAATAACAACTCATATATAGGCAACACTGGGTACAAGTAAATTAAAAATCTTACCTTGAATAACACATACGCTGTCTTCTCCGAAAAAGAGCTCTCCTTCGAAGTTCCAGTTCTGCAACACAAAAACAAACCCCAAGCTACAACGCTCGGAACGATTATATGAGCCAGAAGGGCAAAAAAAAAAGCTTACTCGTAGCCGGCTCGTTTACCCATACGTTAAATACAGGTGCGTTGCTCTTGAAGAGAGTCACGACCTCAAACACTTGATGCGAACAAAATACAAAGCTCCGATCATAAATCGTCGGAAGGTTACACTAGATTAACGGTATTGAAGCAAATAAAAAAGGTTGTGTAAAAGATCGTATCTTCCGAAAATTCCACAATCAGCTGGTCGCTCCCGGTATCGTTTAGGTGTTAGCGCTTATCTACTCGGTGGTACGCCGGATAGCTGCCGGCAATCAACAGGTGTTCGTACTCCGGAATATTCGCAAGATGCAAATTCATTTACATACAAGGATTCGTCTGTACAAGGATTGACCTACTACATGGATTGACCGGTACAAGAATTCATCTACTACATGGACCTGGACCCCCTAAAAGTAATGAAGATGTAACACTCCCTTAACGAGATTTTTAATAACATACCTGAAATCGTCAGGAGGGTAATGAAAAATACTTATGAAATATGGAACTTATCCAAGAGGTTGTGAATCTGAAAGAATTTTAGATAACATAACGTAAAAGAAAGCCAACGCCATTTCACTTACAAGTAGGTAGGGCGATGAACTTCAACCAGATAATAGCCTCACAATGGAGAAAACGGCTTCTGAGTTACTCTACTCGACAACGCCAATAAAACAGGTAAAATTGCCAGAGATTTTACGTGAATGATGGCAAATATTACCCACTGGTTTTAGAAGAATTCACAATGCCACGCTCTACAACAAGTACAACCTCGTTGGCTTTAAAACGGAAATGAAGTGAAAAAAATTAACGCGATTCTGCGCGAGGAAAGAAGCACGCGTACAAGTGACGCCATCTCACCTATATCCTGCCTAACCTAGCAAGCGGTAATTTTGAAATTTGAATATGAATAAACTAAACTGTTACAGTGTCGTGGGGCACAATCGGACGGGGCAAAATCGGACATGTCCGATTCTGCCCCGTTGATAATTCACTATTCAACTAATATATTGTAATTGCTATAGGCATTATTGCAAGCTTAATCATGCGAAATTATAAGAGAAAAACGACGAGGCAGGAGTGGGATGAAGAACAAATGCGAAATGCAATACAATCGGTAGAGGAGAAATGGGATTGAGAAAAGCATCACTAAATTATGGCGTACCAAAATCTACATTGGAGGATAGATTGAAAAAACTAAAAAGGGGATCTGTTACATTGGAGGATGCAGCTTTAAAAGGTAAAGAATTAAATGAAAATAGGGATGAGTGAATACAGTAAAATAAAGTGTTTTTACAAATAAATACCAGTTTCATCAGTCGGATTTGACTGAACCAGGTCATGATCTTCATAAGAGAAGAGGTGGGAGAACTTGGGAGCTATTTTGCTCAATTAAATGAAGAAAATTTGTTACAGGTATGGGAAACTTCAAGAAAACTTTTACGGACGTGCAAGAATCAGAACTTGTGGAATATGTGAAGTTAATGGAAGGTAGACTTTTTGGTCTAACCACAAAAGATCTCAGACGTTTAGCGTTCCAGTTGGCAGAACAAAATAATATACAGCATAATTTCAAAAATATTATTGCAGGGTTAGATTGGTTAAAAGGCTTCCTTAAACGGCATCAGGATCTAAGTTTAAGAAGTCCTGAACCAACCTCTGTAGCACGAGCAATGGGGTTTAACAAAACAGCTGTATCAAAATTTTTTACTAATCTTGTCACCTGCTTGGATAAATACAAAATACAACCCCATCGTATTTACAATGTCGATGAAACGGCTATCACTACTGTTCCAAAATGTCAGTCCAAGATTATAGCTCAAAAAGGTCGAAGGCAGGTTGGTACTTTAACCTCAGCAGAGAGGGGACAGACCGTAACAGCAGAATTGTGTTTCTCGGCATCTGGGCACTATGTTCCACCACTCCTAGTTTTTCCACGTGTACGAATGAAAGCAGAACTACTGGATGGAGCTTCTTTGGGAACAGTAGCAGCCTGCCACAAATCCGGATGGATGCAGAGTGACATTTTTGTTCAGTGGCTGAAACATTTTGCCTCGCACGTCAAACCATCTATTGCAGATCCTGTTTTACTGCTTCTCGACGGTCATGCTACGCATACCAAAAACATAGAAGTCATAAATTATGGCCGTGCCAATGGAATAGTGATGCTATGCTTTCCGCCGCATTGTACTCACTGCCTCCAAGCACTCGATGTCAGCTTTATGGCACCATTGAGTGCATATTATAGCCAGGAACAAAAATCTTGGCTACGAAATAATCTTGGTCGGGTAGTGACACAATTCCACATTTGCAAGTTATTCGGGAGAGCTTACGAAAAGGCAGCCACCGTACAAACGGCTACATCTGGATTCAGAAAAACTGGGATTTATCCAACTGATCCGAATATTTTTGGAGATGCTGATTTTGCAGCGGCAGAGACTACCGAACGGGAAAGAGACTCCAATGAAAATACGCAATTCATTAATAACGATGTCAATGTTAGAATGCAAGTAGAAGACATAGAGCAAACCGAAATTTCGATACAGCAGGTTGAGGAGGAAGTAAACAGGTCCGTTACATCTCAACCTGGGTCGTCTGGATTACTGAATACAGTGCCTAATACGATATATGAAAACGACGGAACTTCTAGAAGTGGGTCATCAGTGTCTTGTCCTTCGACATTTTCAAAATCGCCAAAGGACCTGTTTCCGGTGCCACAAGCTTTGAGATCAGCGAAACCAAATTGCCGTAAACGAGGTAAAACGGTGATTCTTACCGAATCGCCTTATGAAAATGAGTTGGAAGAAGCCTTGGACAAGCAGAAAAAGCAATGCACGGCTGTAAAAAGAAACTTAAAGGGAAGAGTTAAACAGAAGAAGGCAAAGAAGCAAAAAAAAGGAGATATAAGTTGTGATCGCGAGAATGAAGAAGAAACGGAGAAAAAGAAGAAAAAGCAAAGAAAACAAGCTATTTATACAAGTTCTGATGATAATAACAACGAAGGAACGAGTGGCGATGAAGAAATGTGTGTATATTGTCACGAATCATACTATGAAACAAAAAAAGATGATGGGTGGGTGCAATGCGTCGATTGCACAAACTGGGCCCATGAAGGTTGCACTGGCTTGGAAGAAGACGATTTAGTTGCATTTCAGTGTCGCAAATGTAATTTTTCCTAATTTACTATTTTGTCCGACATTGCCCCAAGTCGGAACCGGTTCTGCCCCAACGGTCGGGGCAAAATCGGACTAAGGACTGTTCGCAGAAAGCAATATTTTTTTTATTTGGTAAGAGTTATTTTGTTTTACATTTATATTTTCTATAGTAGTCTACAACATGTTATTGAATATGTTTTTCGTTTTTTTAAATAATAAAATTTTTGATTTTTATACAACTTTACTGTTAACCGTCCGGTTATGCCCCCCTCTCCCCTACATATTATGCCATTATGAAGCATTATTACAAAAGATTAAAGAATTTGTGTACGTTTATTTGTTCTTTGAAAGCGGTGCCACTTTTATTACCAAGTTCAAACGGAATTTCACGACATATATTTTTTTTTATAAATACTGATTGGCATAAACCTTTGGAAAATGATTTACTTTTATCCATATGAGAGTAGCAATTTTCGAAGTAAAACTCGTCAAACAAAAATACATAATTGACCCCACTGGGACTTTTAATTAACCTTTTACAACAAACACCAGTAAGTTGTACAATAGATCGCAATCACATTCCTAATTATACAGTTCACGCATGCCGTTATAAACGCAAATTTCTGATACCTTGCCACGGGCGCTTTAACGGCTCACTCTCTTTGTGTTATGTTGGAATACATTATGAAATTTCGAATTTAGAATGGTCAAGAGGAGTGCGTGATAAAGATATCTTTTGTTAGGGGATTGTTGGTGATTTAATTCTCTGGTTCTCTCTCCCAATTAATTACTAAATTTCCCGTTTGACAAAGATATTGAACCGTCAATGCCCGATCAATTAAACTTTGAAACTAAGCACGTTGCATAAACACGCAACTAATCGTCATTCAATTTACTGATACGTTCCGGAGTAATCCTCTTAGAATAATTGATTCTGTAAAAGTTAAATCCCGGTTTAATACATGGAAAATGTCTGTACCAAATATAAACTCTTACTACGCCTTCAAATAATATTGCTCGTTTATTTTCTGTAAATTGATCTACTATCATTTTTTCTTACAAAAGAAGGTTTATTGGTGCTTTATTTTTATTATTTTGAAAATTTCTGCAGAACGAATGTATCCGACTTTGAATGATTTAAATTTTGATCGTCCTTCTACAGGGTGTTTTAGAATTGATGGTCAAGTTTAATAACTTCAAACCTTAAAAGTTGTTTTTTTCAAATATCCTGCTTTATTTTTTTGCACTTTCAAATGTCGAAAAAAATTCTACATCGATCAAATATTACTTTCCCTATACCTATCTGTTTTGGTTTTCGTTTTATTTAAGATTTTGTAATTGTAATTATGCTTTAAATTTCAACTGTGAAAGGTAACACAAACTTATAGCGATCAGTTTCGGATTGGAAATTAGTTTCCGCATTTAATCATCTTTAATAAATTTCGAGATTGAATATTCGAATGAAGTTATTCCTAGGAAGAACGGTTTCGCACGAAATTGGCAAGCGGCGACAGTTTGAAAATACGGTCGTGATTTCCAGACATAATTCACTATTAATTTATTTAGAACGGAACAGAAATTTTATTATTCTATTGAAGTTGATTTAGTATAGCGCCAATTTTACAATTATCGAAATGAAAAAATATTAGATTTAACAAACCTAAACGTCTGTAATAAAAAATACGGTGCATCGGTTATAGACTTGCACAAACACCGATTACGGAAAGTTAACTCAGCATTCTCTCTGATCCACGGTTTGCTAAAAGAAGAGACTAGAAACATACAAAGGCAATTTACTGTATTAAAATTCATTTATTTATTAGGTAACACCCTGGAAAGGTACTTTACAGTGCTCGACAATAGTTTAAAGTTCTTGGAAGTAGCTCAACACGTTCAGGAAAACCACTAGCACGTATACAATGCTGCATATTAGATGAAACTCTTATCTTAATCCACCTCTCGTTTCTCTTCGTTTTCTAATGTTTTACTAGCACTCAAATTGAAATACAATTAACCCTTTATAGACTGCGCGTTAAATCAATAATACGTTCGAATTGGGTCGGGTTTTATTTATACCGGAGAGAAAGGTGAATACAAAATCAGAAACTTGTTGTACAACTTTCGCAAAATAAAAATTCAGATTCTTGCGTCAGATTAATGGAAAATTTACATAAAAACTGGAATCCGTAATTTACGGTTCACTTTATGGATTTTTGAAGCTTAGTTGGAATGTAAATGAAACTATCGCTGATTGGAAAGCTCCCTTTATGAAAGCAAGTAGATTTTAAAAAATTTACTTTACTACCGACTCGGAGTTTACATGTCATTTCATAAGTACATCGTGTCTGGTACTCCACCTTTGCAGGTTGTTATGATTAAAATGTTTGCTTAGTAGTATTACAGGCAGAATAATGACGATTGACCTACTTTTCTGAAACAGCATGTACTTACGGAGTCTTAAATACATCAGACGCAGTGTTTATAACGATGATGAGTAAAGATTCGGCGAATTTCATTAGCAATGTGTATTTACTTTTAGGATGATTAGTACTACGATTAACACACTCTTTTTTTTTGTTGTGCTTTGTGCGTTTTTTATACCGTACATAATTCTGCTTTTCGTGTACATCTACCAACAGT
>NW_022170249.1:12680021-12708242 GCF_008802855.1 Photinus pyralis | reverse complement strand
GGGGGGGGGTCGTTTTCTCGGAAACGGCCGGTCGTGCTGATGCGTTATGAAGCACTAAGAGGCACTAACGAAGCACTAACGATCAGAACTTGTCCGGTCGTTAGTGCTTTCAACGAGGGTAGGAAGTCAGCACTACATAAGGGGGGGTCGTTTTCTCGGAAACGGCCGGTCGTGCTGATGCGTTATGAAGCACTAAGAGGCACTAACGAAGCACTAACGATCAGAACTTGTCCGGTCGTTAGTGCTTTCAACGAGGGTAGGAAGTCAGCACTACATAAGGGGGGGTCGTTTTCTCGGAAACGGCCGGTCGTGCTGATGCGTTATGAAGCACTAAGAGGCACTAACGAAGCACTAACGATCAGAACTTGTCCGGTCGTTAGTGCTTTCAACGAGGGTAGGAAGTCAGCACTACATAAGGGGGGGTCGTTTTCTCGGAAACGGCCGGTCGTGCTGATGCGTTATGAAGCACTAAGAGGCACTAACGAAGCACTAACGATCAGAACTTGTCCGGTCGTTAGTGCTTTCAACGAGGGTAGGAAGTCAGCACTACATAAGGGGGGGTCGTTTTCTCGGAAACGGCCGGTCGTGCTGATGCGTTATGAAGCACTAAGAGGCACTAACGAAGCACTAACGATCAGAACTTGTCCGGTCGTTAGTGCTTTCAACGAGGGTAGGAAGTCAGCACTACATAAGGGAGGGTCGTTTTCTCGGAAACGGCCGGTCGTGCTGATGCAAGTTATGAAGCACTAAGAGGCACTAACGAAGCACTAACGATCGCTACTTGTCCGGTCGTTAGTGCTTTCAACGAGGGTAGGAAGTCAGCACTACATAAGGGGGGGTCGTTTTTTTGGAAACGGTCGGTCGTGCTGATGCAAGTTATGGAGCACTAAGAGGCACTAACGAAGCACTAACGATATGATCATGTACCGTCGTTAGTGCTTTCAATGACCGTGCTAACTTCACGGACCTCATGTGCAAGTGGTGGAAAGGCAGCTAGAGCCAGTAAAATCCTTAGTTTTCCAGTTGATTTTAGTATGTATCCAAATGTATTGTTTATCTAAAGTTACCAATAACATTTTTATTTCTCACAATTTATGTCCACCTCATGACCCTAATTTTATTTCATTTTGCAGATGTGTCTAACCTCCCAGTATAATGTCTCAAAGCTCCCATATGGGGGGAGGCGATACGGTTTGCAGGGTGGAAGATATAATTGTATGATTAGTACGTTTACGTTCATCTAACATCGTTATAGGCTCTAAAAGTTCTGGGAAGGTTGTGCCTATAAAGGTATGCCAAAATATTTGTCAAAAAGGTTGAGTTAACATTTTTTACTCGGCAGTTTTTTAAACTCAGTCTCCCCAACGGTTTTCATGTTTATTTTTAAGCATGTCAGAGTCTGGTTCTTTTTCTTCATAATAAAAGGGATTTGTTCTTCAACGCGAGGCCGAGAAGCGTGCCACTTATCATCAAATCATGGGTACCTGTTTTTCTTCATTTTTACATCTATCACAGTTGAAAGAAGAATGTTCAAATATTGTCATCAATTCGACATCCTCCTTTGAGAGGATCAAAGAAAAAACTGATTTTGTGAATATTAAATTTAACTTTAAGAAAGAGATGTGACCATTTCTCCTTTAGGAAGTAAATATTCATGTCCCTACTAGATAGGAATTTCATAAAAAATTACTGTCTAACAACGCGAGGCCGAGAAGCGTGTCCCTTAACCTGTACGTACGTACTAAGTAACGCTCATTTTGGCCAGTGATATAGAAGCTAATCTGTGTTTGTCTTTTTAAGTTTTGAACAGCTACGAATTTTCTGCGGGTTCAAACGTTCTTTTATGAAGAATGTTTTCTATATTACATTGTATTTATTTGTATTGGAATGCTTGCTTATTTTTTATTATCCTTGATACCCGATTCTCCCGACTGTGTTGTTATTCAAAAGATAAGGAGTTCGTATTGTGTTTATTATTATTCGATTACCTATTAAAACACATAAATTGCACATTGCAATTTTGTTATTGCGATTTAATATGACATTTTCCCTTGGCATTGGGAAGCGTGTACGCACACTAAAATATGTATATAGTTACATTATAATCTTTTCTTCTTTTTTTGGGCGTGAGTAAGCTTAAAAATAGGACACTTAAATACCAGGTTTTTGCTAAATAACTACAACCAATTTATTAAGATTATTTTTTTTTCAAAAACTCCAATTTTGACATCTTTGGTTTAACCGAAACGTTACTGCCGATTAATGTACCAGATCAAATGGTAAGGTTTTATGAAAATTACTGCATTATTAGAAATTATAGAATAGGCTCAATTAGCAGTTTTTTTTTTAAATTACATTTTCTTCAAGATTACTTTGCGTTATGAAATTTGTGCATGTTGTTGCGGAAGATTAGGTAGTGCATTGCTCTGATCGGGAACTACGTTTGGATTTTGGAGTACACCCACTTCGTTATTCGAATTTTGGCGTATTTACCTGCAGGATGAGCTGTAAAATGTACAACGAAAATCTACGCACACAAAATGTATTCTTTTACCGCGAACAACTGGTTACGTAATCGTTCGGTACAATAACCATTCTCGTCGTTAAGTGTAACTTAACATAAGCTCTAACAGCAAATTAATACTTATTTATTATATAAGTAGATAAAAGGATATTGTAACCATCGAGTGATTTACCTTTCACGAGATGGTTAGTTTCCCTTTACTGTCGTGTATAATACAAAACTTTATTTTATAGCAGAAGCCAAATCATTGTAAAGCTTCTGACAATTTTGAATTTAATTTAGACGTCAAAAATAGCAAGCTTAGGTCCTGCCGTCGCGCTCGTTTCCATAGAAATAGTACTGTCTGATGTTCTGAACGTCATTTCATATCATGCTCCGCGTCCCATTTGAAAGAAGAATGACAGACGTAATTTGAATGCATAATCATCTGTTTCACTTTATCCTTGCTACGTAGTCTACTCATTCAATTTCATCTGCTATAAAAGAAAACTTCTAAAACTGAGTAATTTAAGTCATTGTACGTTTAATTTCCCCATTTGTAAACATCGCTTTACAATAGAAACTCAAAGTATCTGTTTTGATCAGCTTCATGATCGCGTCTTTTATAATCCCAATTACAAAATGCTGACGCAAGAAGGTCAAAGCATACAATTCTATGCTGCAAAAAGTGCGGAAAGAAAGAGGTTATAAACTATTAGTAATGGTAGCAAAGGGATAGCCAGTAATAAAATTTTCAATCGAAATTACTTTGGCGTCTAATATTAAAAATCAATTTATCGACAGCATAAAAATTCGCAAGGATATTCATAACATGAAATTGAAAAATTCTTCTACAATATTTTCATTGTGCGTTAGGCAATCAATCCCGCGCTTGAACTGGTACACAGCGCCCAATGTTAAACAAACCTGCAATATCAATTCATTTTAGGTCATATATCACGTACAACATTCCGAGTTCACAAATTCGCTTTGAACGTAGGTAAGGTGGTAGGTGGAGACGTGATGCCGATAAGAAGACTCGAGAAGTTTCAATTCACTTTTTTTATTTTAGGGCAAAAATTATACTACATATTTTAAGGTAAAGTAAATATTAAATCTGCGTAAAAAGTAGACCCATAATTTTGTATAATAGCGCCCCGGTACATAAAACTGTTAATTATTAAATCTTAATTAAGTTAATTATATGGATTTCGCGCTTAGCGGATTAAAGAGGCATACAATTTATACGACACTACAGATGGCGACCCATGAAAAATTAACTCGATTTTATTAATGTTACAAGTACTAAACTCTGAAGAGGCGGGCGGTTTAAAGGATCTCTAATAGAGGGGGAAATCCTTTGTGTCCTTTCTTTCTTTCTACACTGCTTTTTATTTTAAAAACCGATTTGATTGCGCGAACACAATAAAAAGCAATATGTACCATAAAATTTTATACTGTCTATTAGTTGTTAACCGAAACTGACTTAGAAAAGGGATAACTAAATTTACTATCGCGAATTCACCTCACGCTAATACGTAGCTTTACTAAATTAGATTGAGACTTGCCAATTGAATTAAAGGCGAAATTAATGCATGAAGTGGTATTTATATCCATCTGTTACGCGATAAGCACAATAATTTTCTGCAGTAGCCCTCGGGTAGGCATTTCCCTTGTAGCGATCTTTCGCCAAGGATCATTGATTTGCTCTTAATGTTGTAATAACGGAGGCTAATTCGAGTTGAGAGGATAAAATAACACACGCCTTTAAAGTAGAAATTAGCATTGCAAAGTGATTTGAGACACATTTACGTTCTCGAAATATAAGAGTTTCGAATAGCACTAGAATAACAAAGTCCCTTTGTTTGTCTAGTCAAAATATACATTTGTGTGTGTGAAAAGGTCATATACTTGTATTTTTAATACGTTGTTATCACAATTTCGTGAAAGAGGTATTCGTAATTCTTTCAGTGTTTCAATTTTTCGTAAATCTGACAGAATAATAGGTCATTGTATCCTTTTTTTCAAAGTAAGTAGATATACAATGCGGATCCTGGACCACTTCAAGGTCGCTCGCTACCTGGCGGTGACCTTGGAAAGGTGTCAAGGTGACATGGCTGTGACCTTGGGAATTGGGTCAAGGTGAGAGTTGAGTGACACGTGATCGGTGACCTTGGAAATTAGGTCAAGGTGAAAGTCGCGTGCCACGTGGGCGGTGATCTCAATTTTTATCCGAGGCTAATGACCCCATTAATGTTCAAGGTAATCCGAGATCATTGACCCCAATTACTTTTCAAGGTCATCCGAGGTCATTGCTCCATTAAATTACAAGGTCATCCGAGATCATTGGTCCCATTAATTTTGAGGGTCATTCGAGGACATTGACCGCATTAATGTTAAGGTCATTCGAGGTCGTTGATCTTATTAATTTTCGAGGTCATCGGAGGCTATTGACCCCATTTTTGGGGCATCAAATTGTACTTCCAATGTCATCAGAGCTCATTGCCCCATAAATGGAATGGAATACGTATAGTGGAATGGTGCAGACGTGCTTTTATGCGCTCTACATAATTGAAATTTTATTCATATTCTTTGTTAATGTGTCTTATATAATATTTTACTGTATCCTTTTAAAAAATGGGTGGTGCTAATCGAGGAATTTCCTGTGTGATGTGTGCAAAGAAAGTGGGCAGATATGAAGACTCAATAACATGGTCTAAGACGTCTACAGCCATGGAATCAGCCATTGTAGGTGAAGGTTTTAAAAATTCCATAACGCGCCACAATCTTATATATGGAAAACTAATTGGGGATGGCGACAGTAGCGTTTACAAACATTTAGTTGAAATCGCACCATACGGTCCATCGTTTTACATAAAAAAAATTGAATGTCGCAATCATTTACTTCGAAACTTCATAAATAAACTCAGCGATTTGAGTAAAGACACCAAATACTCAAAACCTCACAGAGAGTATGTGTCAAATCCATCAATGCTAGGTCGCTTCCGCAATGCAGTTATAAGGGCTATCGCATACAGGAAATCCGAAAATAATGCACTTGATGACAAGATTGACAATTTAAAGAAGGATATATTGAATAGTCCCTACCATATCTTTGGCCGCCATGTACATTGCAAAGATTACTTTTGCAAAGGTTCAGATGAGAATAAGGTAATGTTTCTGATTTGCTATTTATTAATTCCATACTAAAGGTGTTTTCTTATTTTTAGGATGATTTAGTTGATATACAGGGTGAATCAGAGCACCCGTCCCAGGCTTTTATCTTGGAATAGAGACGCCTTAGAGTTTTAGGAAAAAAATTTTCATTACCAAAGCCTACCTGAAGAATTTAATGGTAGTAGTCTCTATTTCCGGAATTAACCGGAAGTAGGCGTAACAGCACTCAACTTCAGAATTTCAAATGGAACCCTAGGTCTTGTGTGGTATCGTTGGATAGGTATTTTGAAAACAAACAACTTTTGTAGGAAACATTTTTTTTTTGTAAAAAGTGTTATTTACGAAATAAAATTAATAAATATGTTATTTACGAAATAAAAATAAATAAATAAAAAAGCTGACTTAAAACCAAATGATTCCTGCTGTTCCCGGCTACTGCGATTTAATTCAAGTGTTTTTGTTTGAAAAGGTAAGACAGATATTGTTTTGTGTAAATAGCAACGTAGTTTTTTGTCATTATTACGACAGGTAATAGTAACTTTACACCTGCATTTTAATGTTAAATTTACATTATTTGTTTAAATTTTTCTTCCATACACACATGTGCAAAGGGTTTTTTATTGTAACAACATGGTATTTTCAAACCGCGAAGGTTTCGATATGCTGATGGTGTTGGCGGGTGAGTGTCGTCAAAATTATAGAGCAGCTGAGAGATTATACGCTGAGCGATACCCTCAGCGACCCGTTCAGTCGAGGAAAGTGTTTCAACGCCTCGCTGATCGAGTTAAGATGACTGGTACAACCGAAACACAATAAGAATCGGCGCATCGGACGGTATGTACAGGATGAAAGAGCGCCTGATATCCTTGCCGCTGTTGCTCTGGACCCACACGTTTCAACCAGGAGACTTGCAATCGACGCTGGGATGAGTCAAATGACAGCTTGGAGGATTTTAAATGGCAACAAATTATATCCATATCAAAAAATGAGGTGCTTAGGGCAGTCGACAACGTCCGACTTCGGCTACAAAACTGCATCAATCAAAATGGAAGACATTTTGAACATATTAATTAATATTTATTTCGTAAATAACACGTTTTACAAAAAAAAAATGTTTCCTACAAAAGTTGTTTGTTTTCAAAATACCTATCCAACGATACCACACAAGACCTAGGGTTCCATTTGAAATTCTGAAATTGAGTGCTGTTACGCCTACTTCCGGTTAATTCCGGAAATAGAGACTACTACCATTAAATTCTTCAGGTAGGCTTTGGTAATGAAAATTTTTTTCCTAAAACTCTAAGGCGTCTCTATTCCAAGATAAAAGCCTGGGACGGGTGCTCTGATTCACCCTGTACAACACACATGTCCTTCAATTTTCATATATATACCCAAAACGGGATCCTAGGTGGAATTAATACCATTATACAACGACTTGCGGATCACGCCTCTAGTTTACTGTATGATACAGACAATAATCCTGCGGAAACTTATAATTCCATCATAGCTAAACTTGTAGGAGGTAAAAGAATAAACTTTTCACTCAAAAATTCCTACCAATTAAGGTGTGAACTGGCGGCCATATCCTACAATTGCAAACAACGTAATTTATTAGGCGTTTTACATAAGCAGCTATGTGGAAGACCACCAGGACATTACACACAAATCTTCCTAGACGCCCAACTACATCGGTACAACAACAGATCTAGAAAACGTAAGTATGTTTATCACAATCACTCGCCCCCTTTCCGCGTCTTTTATTTGTAATTATTTCTTTTTGTTTTAGATCATATCAAGAAAAGAGCGTTTCAGACCGCTGATCAACATTACGGTATGGTGGACGAAATTGCAATCCCTGACCTATCCTTGGAAGAATATGAACTAAAATCAGCCCAATTTCTAAAAGATTTGAAGAACTTAAACAGAAGAGATGTTGAGCGTGATACAATAAACCAATCAAAAAGCGATTTATGGATTATTGAACGTAAAAAAAGAATAACAGCTTCTAATTTTGGGAAAGTTTGCAAATTACGCAAGACAACTTCCACAGCTAAAACTGTAACACACTTACTGTATAGTTCTTTTAGAGGAAACAAATACACACAATTTGGATTGGAGAGCGAAGTAAATGCCATTGAGCACTTTGAACGCCTATATCAAGTAAAGGTAACCAGATGCGGTCTCATCGTCGATGAAGAAAAACCGTATTTGGCTTGTTCTCCTGACGGTTTAGTTGGGGAAGACAGTATAGTTGAAATTAAGAGTTCCTTGAAAAGTGGCGACCACGATCCTGTTGAGGCATGTATGTTAAAATTAATTGACTATTGTGTTTTAGATGAGGAAAACAATAGAATTATGCTAAAAAGGAGTCATAATTATTACTATCAACTCCAAGGCATTATGCACATCACCAAGAGAAGCAACTGTTATTTTATAGTTTATACAACAGCGGGAATCCATGTTGAGGAAATAAGAAGGTATGTTACCTACAAAATATGTCTAGCGAAATACTCATGCACTTACATTCTTATAGGGATGACATCTTTTGGACACAACATATGGAAAAAAAGCTGCAAGAATTTTACATGCAGTCATTATTGCCAGAATTAGTGGATTCAAGGCGATGTCGTAATATGGACATTAGGACGGTACACATGGTAAATTAAATACTTTTTCGGAAATGCAAACCTGCTTGTTCGTTTTTTATTTACCTAATATTTAAGTTTATATGTAAAATTGTATTAAAATTTATCTTTCAAATAAAAGTACCATTAGTGACATGTTTTACAATGGTGAAACACCAAACCGTATGTTTTCAATAAAATAATTGCGTCACTTGTCCCATATTTATAAAATTGCATTGGCGATGACAATAATGGGGTACCGCGAATAACGATTCCCTGGAGTGCTCGGAATGGAAATTTTCGAGAACCGGAACGCGAGCATCAGCCCATCCCCAGGAGGTTTAGGAAGGGGGGGGGGGGCATAGTAAACATAATGGTTGCGCTTTGGAGGAAAAATATTCCAAATTTAAAATTTTGGAAGAATAAACATTATTTACTGCCTTTCAAAGGTTAAAGAGAAAGCTCCAAAACATTAAAAAATCAGTTACAGAGTTCCGCTTTGTGGAATCTATTGTTTCCCTTTGTGTAGAGACAAAGCGAATTCTGCTGGGTTCCGTGTGCTGGTACGATCTGGAGAACGTATAATCCTTTCCAGATGTGATATTTACCACACTAAGAAAAAATAAACCAACAATGAGGGTTATTCCCTAACTCTAAAGGAATCGAAATGTAACAAATCGAATCGGAATGTTTAGTAAAATCGGAATTATTAGGCAAACAATTCCGATTTGACTAAACATTCCGATTCGATTTGTTACATTTCGATTCGATTGGAAGTTAGGGAATCATTTCCATTATGTAGGATTATGTGCAATTTTTTTTCGGGGGGAGGATCTGACCACACGGTCGCTTCATGAACGGGAACGGCGTACAAAATTTTTCCACGACACGAAACTATATGTAATATTTTTTACCAACCGGAACCCGGAATAACATTCGTTCCGGTCCATTCCGCTTCCCCGCAGACATTCAAAGGTTCTGCATAAATGTAGTACAAATAGCCTCGGGTATATACAAGGTAAATTTATTTTGTTAGTGGTTTAAATTATCCACTAATTACACCAAGTCCTCGGGCAATTTATACCTGCCGCGGATCATTAGAAAGAAAAGAGATACCTATATTGTGTTGCAGTGGATTTTCAACCTTATTGACATGAAACATTTCCATCGATTTCTTCCGTTTTTCCCAATATTTTGGCACTAGTTTATAATTCTACAACGTGCGCGGTGGTTTAAACTTTTATACACTGCACGTACTGTGTTATAATAGAAGATTATTTAATAATAATGATATCTGTGATTGATTATATTGAAAATTCGAAATCGCCACACAAAAAATCATATCTATTAACACATGCTTCGTTTTTAAAAAAACGTTCTATTGTAACATTCAGACACATGTATACACCAAAAAGACGTTTTGTCCGTTTCTTCAACATTTCAAATAAATTTTTTTTTTGGGAAATAAGTTAACATTGCTCTTATGGGTGTATGATGTGTTGCCGACTTTCTATTTAGAACCCCCTTAAGTACCATCGTACATTTTAATATGAAAATTAGAGAATTGTTTGAAGAACAGTGACTAATTTATTAGGACCTTTTTCGATTACCTAATCACTGCATGTATGTTACTGCTACAATTATTGTAGAGTGGTTCATAAGCGAATTTTAACCCCACCACTGTTAAGTTAATTGTTCATTTAACATTTTTTAAAAAGATGCATATTGCGATGAAAAATAATATAATGACAGTAAAGTTTACGCGCCCATAGACGAAATGACCTGCAACATATGATTTTGGGTCAGACGCACCGTGAAGTCAGTTCGCCCATTTGGAATTTTTAAAAAAGACATATACGGAAATGCAAACAAACGATGAAAATTGTTAAACAAACGTAAACAAACGATAAACAAACGACCTGCATTGATAAACAAACAAATTATGATTTTGGGCGAGCCACCGTGAAGTTAGCTCGCCCATTTTGAATTTTTAAAAAAGACATACGGAAATGTAAACAAACGATGAAAATAGTTAAACAAACGTAAACAAACGATAAACAAACGATGTGCATACAAATAATATTAATATGAACAATGGGCGGTGCCAACTTCACGGACGTTGATTACACTTTATGTGTAAGTACTCTGTTGTTTAAGCTGTTACTTTCACAAATTTTTAGGCTGATAGTCCTGCACCACCTCTTAATATTATATCATCAAATACTTCCGAAGATGACAGCATTTTTTCGCCCTCTGTTGGATCCAAAAGTAGTAAATATATAATTTCTTTTTCATTCATCCAATAACTTCTTACAGGAAAAAGAAGACGATCAAAAGAGACAAGTAAGGAAGTATTTGAAACGTTTTCCACACTCTCCAGAGAACTAAACCATCATATGGAAACTATCACCCAAAATTTACAAGAATCGGTTGAAGAAAAAAAAAACTTAATAAATTGTTGCAAGAACAACATCAAATTCATAACACCACTAACCATTTATTAAATGAATTGTTAAAATTTCTAAAAGCGCAATATAACAAATAAAATTAAAAAAATTGTTCAATATATAATCGACGAGCTTCTTGGCCCATTTGCCGTAAGACAACATCCCGCCTCTCTGGTAATGGTGGCATAGGTGGTCTCTCTTGAACATCCATTTCATCCCACATCACATCCAGATTTTGCACATTATAATGGATGGCAATGTTGTGTAAAACGCAACAAGTTAATGTTATTTGTGCTGCAACTCGTGGTTCATAATGAAGAGTACGGTCCTTCAGTAAACATCGAAATCGACCTTTCAAGACCCCAATGCACCGTTCTACAGTGCTACGGCACCTTTTAAAATTATTGTTGTAATTATGTTGCTGGTTCGTGTTTGGATTTGGTATTGGCACAAATAACCATGGCAGGCATGGATAACCAGAATCTCCTTTAAAAATGCGTAGTTAGCTCTTGAATACTTAATTATTGATTTACCCATGATTTTGTAATCCTCTCCAGCTTCAAAACCCGTTCTCATCATGTCGCTTAAGGTACTCATTCGCCAAATATAGGCGTCATGTGTGCTACCAGGCCATCTGGCCACGACATTTACTATTTTTAAGTCTGAATTGCATACCTAAAAAATATATAACTTCAAATGTTAAAAAAAATCAATGATACTAACAATCTGACAATTTAGGCTATGGTAACCTTTACGATTCACATATACTTCTTCATTTTCTTTTGGTTTAACAATTGCAATGTGAGTACCATATACAATGCCTAATATTGTAGGCATGTTGTACAGGTGTAAAAATCTGAAAGGGAATTATAAAAATAGCTAAATACCTCTCTGTGGCTGCATTTTTTCTCCTACATTATTAGGAAAACGAATCCACAATCGCAATATGTGTCGTACTATGACATTACTTACTTCCCTAATTGACCTGCTTACCATTGTCTGACTAATGCAGGAAAGCATATTATTTCCTACACTTCGCTGATAGCTTCCAACAGCAAAAAAGTTTAATGCGGCAAGGATCTAAATATATATATACAAATTAACTAATATCCAATTATCACCTATACCAATTCTACCCTTGATAATATTGGCAATCTGTTTCTTTGAGTACCAGCATCCATGTGTAGTTGTGAAGTGTTAACTAAGTCTATACACGCACGTTTACTTAATCTAAAGTTTTTTATAAACTCCCAATCGTAAATTGTAAAAGGGTCTTGGGCATCCCGAACCATTCTACGAAAAAGTCTTACACGATTCCTTTCTTCGTCTACCTCCATTTCATCAACGATGAGAAAGTTTATTAATCCAAACGCCATAGAACTAACGTTTATTTTAAGAAGTCTACACTATAGCTAACGATAAAAGACGGGAAGCACAAGATAAATACTCGACGAAAATTAATTAAAATTATGAATAAACAAAATTTAAAAGCAAGGTTATGAAATGTAGCCAAACCAAAATACCATACCAACCACTAAAACATTCAGTACAAACTTTAAAAACCTAAACTTCCTATAACACCCTAAAAGTAGAATTTTGGTGTCATGGCGACGTCGAAATTCTAATGTCGACCGTCGAAACGAGTTAGAATCGGTACCCAGGTCAGTCCGGTTCAAATGAACTAAACTAAAGAATATCTACACTCTACAGATCCGCACGCGAGCGCCTTCGTTTCGAGCGAAGACTGCACCTGAGTGCACCACACCTAAACAAATGCATTTCGGTGTAACGCTGTTCATAGCGTCGCAATTCGAACCGCAGGAACTGTTCTTTTCTCGAAACTGAACTAGGTGCACCTGCTCCTGTGATTGAACTAGTTCCAAAAGAACAATAATAATAATTTATCCCCAACAACAAAGCCTATTACAGGAAATTTCAAGAGATAAACAAAATTAAAATACAAATTTATAATAATGTTACAAAAATAAGTGTAAGAAATCTTCAAGTTAGTTTAGCAAATGAGTCCGTAAATTAAATTCGAATTCATTGAAAGATGAAAATAAATCAATATGGTTACAAAACTGATTGTGCAATGTGCACATTTTGTTTAATGGTGACTTTAAATTGGTGGAGTGTTGTAATAAAAAATCAAATTATGCCTAGTAACAAGATAGTTCAACTTCGACACAAAGGTAACATCACCACTTACGTTATTTACAAGTTTATACAGATACAGCATTGAAATAAACGTAGTTAATTTAACTACACCAAATTCTTAAAAAACGGCTAAGTATGTTTCGTAATCTTCCAAATGTTTTGGAGGTCGCCTTTCTCCTTGATTTCTCTCCATGGTTATACTTTGGATAGGTCGATGCTGTGCCAAGTGTGGTTCAAAACTTGGATCGTCCTCATCACGATGACTTCCGTACTTTCGAGCTCATCATTATGGCTGGAGATACTTTCTGAACTGGAATCGGAGCCATCTGAACGGTCCAACAGAAACATCTCTGAACTGTATTTCTTGTTGTGTTGTGAGCATATATGCTTCTTTAGTACTTCTTGGATTTACCGTAATCTATGACCTCTATTTCTTTAATGCTTCGCGTGTATATGCGATTATTATACATAGTTCTCTCCTATTTAACGAATGTATTTATTTGTTTACAAAACACTACACATTACTCAGAGGGAAACCGCTATAAGAACAACACCACTGAAATATGTAGGGTGTCCTGACATTTTCATGTTTTTCTGTGTTCATATTTACATTTGTAGCAAATTTATTTCTTATCGTTGGAGAATCCTTTGGGTTACATTTATCTGTCGCCACAAGAACGCGGTTTGCATTTCTGAAATGACTATATTATAACATAACTATCCACTGTTGGTAGATGTACACGAAAAGCAGAATTATGTACGGTATAAAAAACGCACAAAGCACAACAAAAAAAAAGAGTGTGTTAATCGTAGTACTAATCATCCTAAAAGTAAATACACATTGCTAATGAAATTCGCCGAATCTTTACTCATCATCGTTATAAACACTGCGTCTGATGTATTTAAGACTCCGTAAGTACATGCTGTTTCAGAAAAGTAGGTCAATCGTCATTATTCTGCCTGTAATACTACTAAGCAAACATTTTAATCATAACAACCTGCAAAGGTGGAGTACCAGACACGATGTACTTATGAAATGACATGTAAACTCCGAGTCGGTAGTAAAGTAAATTTTTTAAAATCTACTTGCTTTCATAAAGGGAGCTTTCCAATCAGCGATAGTTTCATTTACATTCCAACTAAGCTTCAAAAATCCATAAAGTGAACCGTAAATTACGGATTCCAGTTTTTATGTAAATTTTCCATTAATCTGACGCAAGAATCTGAATTTTTATTTTGCGAAAGTTGTACAACAAGTTTCTGATTTTGTATTCACCTTTCTCTCCGGTATAAATAAAACCCGACCCAATTCGAACGTATTATTGATTTAACGCGCAGTCTATAAAGGGTTAATTGTATTTCAATTTGAGTGCTAGTAAAACATTAGAAAACGAAGAGAAACGAGAGGTGGATTAAGATAAGAGTTTCATCTAATATGCAGCATTGTATACGTGCTAGTGGTTTTCCTGAACGTGTTGAGCTACTTCCAAGAACTTTAAACTATTGTCGAGCACTGTAAAGTACCTTTCCAGGGTGTTACCTAATAAATAAATGAATTTTAATACAGTAAATTGCCTTTGTATGTTTCTAGTCTCTTCTTTTAGCAAACCGTGGATCAGAGAGAATGCTGAGTTAACTTTCCGTAATCGGTGTTTGTGCAAGTCTATAACCGATGCACCGTATTTTTTATTACAGACGTTTAGGTTTGTTAAATCTAATATTTTTTCATTTCGATAATTGTAAAATTGGCGCTATACTAAATCAACTTCAATAGAATAATAAAATTTCTGTTCCGTTCTAAATAAATTAATAGTGAATTATGTCTGGAAATCACGACCGTATTTTCAAACTGTCGCCGCTTGCCAATTTCGTGCGAAACCGTTCTTCCTAGGAATAACTTCATTCGAATATTCAATCTCGAAATTTATTAAAGATGATTAAATGCGGAAACTAATTTCCAATCCGAAACTGATCGCTATAAGTTTGTGTTACCTTTCACAGTTGAAATTTAAAGCATAATTACAATTACAAAATCTTAAATAAAACGAAAACCAAAACAGATAGGTATAGGGAAAGTAATATTTGAAAAAAACAACTTTTAAGGTTTGAAGTTATTAAACTTGACCATCAATTCTAAAACACCCTGTAGAAGGACGATCAAAATTTAAATCATTCAAAGTCGGATACATTCGTTCTGCAGAAATTTTCAAAATAATAAAAATAAAGCACCAATAAACCTTCTTTTGTAAGAAAAAATGATAGTAGATCAATTTACAGAAAATAAACGAGCAATATTATTTGAAGGCGTAGTAAGAGTTTATATTTGGTACAGACATTTTCCATGTATTAAACCGGGATTTAACTTTTACAGAATCAATTATTCTAAGAGGATTACTCCGGAACGTATCAGTAAATTGAATGACGATTAGTTGCGTGTTTATGCAACGTGCTTAGTTTCAAAGTTTAATTGATCGGGCATTGACGGTTCAATATCTTTGTCAAACGGGAAATTTAGTAATTAATTGGGAGAGAGAACCAGAGAATTAAATCACCAACAATCCCCTAACAAAAGATATCTTTATCACGCACTCCTCTTGACCATTCTAAATTCGAAATTTCATAATGTATTCCAACATAACACAAAGAGAGTGAGCCGTTAAAGCGCCCGTGGCAAGGTATCAGAAATTTGCGTTTATAACGGCATGCGTGAACTGTATAATTAGGAATGTGATTGCGATCTATTGTACAACTTACTGGTGTTTGTTGTAAAAGGTTAATTAAAAGTCCCAGTGGGGTCAATTATGTATTTTTGTTTGACGAGTTTTACTTCGAAAATTGCTACTCTCATATGGATAAAAGTAAATCATTTTCCAAAGGTTTATGCCAATCAGTATTTATAAAAAAAAATATATGTCGTGAAATTCCGTTTGAACTTGGTAATAAAAGTGGCACCGCTTTCAAAGAACAAATAAACGTACACAAATTCTTTAATCTTTTGTAATAATGCTTCATAATGGCATAATATGTAGGGGAGAGGGGGGCATAACCGGACGGTTAACAGTAAAGTTGTATAAAAATCAAAAATTTTATTATTTAAAAAAACGAAAAACATATTCAATAACATGTTGTAGACTACTATAGAAAATATAAATGTAAAACAAAATAACTCTTACCAAATAAAAAAAATATTGCTTTCTGCTAACAGTCCTTAGTCCGATTTTGCCCCGACCGTTGGGGCAGAACCGGTTCCGACTTGGGGCAATGTCGGACAAAATAGTAAATTAGGAAAAATTACATTTGCGACACTGAAATGCAACTAAATCGTCTTCTTCCAAGCCAGTGCAACCTTCATGGGCCCAGTTTGTGCAATCGACGCATTGCACCCACCCATCATCTTTTTTTGTTTCATAGTATGATTCGTGACAATATACACACATTTCTTCATCGCCACTCGTTCCTTCGTTGTTATTATCATCAGAACTTGTATAAATAGCTTGTTTTCTTTGCTTTTTCTTCTTTTTCTCCGTTTCTTCTTCATTCTCGCGATCACAACTTATATCTCCTTTTTTTTGCTTCTTTGCCTTCTTCTGTTTAACTCTTCCCTTTAAGTTTCTTTTTACAGCCGTGCATTGCTTTTTCTGCTTGTCCAAGGCTTCTTCCAACTCATTTTCATAAGGCGATTCGGTAAGAATCACCGTTTTACCTCGTTTACGGCAATTTGGTTTCGCTGATCTCAAAGCTTCTGGCACCGGAAACAGGTCCTTTGGCGATTTTGAAAATGTCGAAGGACAAGACACTGATGACCCACTTCTAGAAGTTCCGTCGTTTTCATATATCGTATTAGGCACTGTATTCAGTAATCCAGACGACCCAGGTTGAGATGTAACGGACCTGTTTACTTCCTCCTCAACCTGCTGTATCGAAATTTCGGTTTGCTCTATGTCTTCTACTTGCATTCTAACATTGACATCGTTATTAATGAATTGCGTATTTTCATTGGAGTCTCTTTCCCGTTCGGTAGTCTCTGCCGCTGCAAAATCAGCATCTCCAAAAATATTCGGATCAGTTGGATAAATCCCAGTTTTTCTGAATCCAGATGTAGCCGTTTGTACGGTGGCTGCCTTTTCGTAAGCTCTCCCGAATAACTTGCAAATGTGGAATTGTGTCACTACCCGACCAAGATTATTTCGTAGCCAAGATTTTTGTTCCTGGCTATAATATGCACTCAATGGTGCCATAAAGCTGACATCGAGTGCTTGGAGGCAGTGAGTACAATGCGGCGGAAAGCATAGCATCACTATTCCATTGGCACGGCCATAATTTATGACTTCTATGTTTTTGGTATGCGTAGCATGACCGTCGAGAAGCAGTAAAACAGGATCTGCAATAGATGGTTTGACGTGCGAGGCAAAATGTTTCAGCCACTGAACAAAAATGTCACTCTGCATCCATCCGGATTTGTGGCAGGCTGCTACTGTTCCCAAAGAAGCTCCATCCAGTAGTTCTGCTTTCATTCGTACACGTGGAAAAACTAGGAGTGGTGGAACATAGTGCCCAGATGCCGAGAAACACAATTCTGCTGTTACGGTCTGTCCCCTCTCTGCTGAGGTTAAAGTACCAACCTGCCTTCGACCTTTTTGAGCTATAATCTTGGACTGACATTTTGGAACAGTAGTGATAGCCGTTTCATCGACATTGTAAATACGATGGGGTTGTATTTTGTATTTATCCAAGCAGGTGACAAGATTAGTAAAAAATTTTGATACAGCTGTTTTGTTAAACCCCATTGCTCGTGCTACAGAGGTTGGTTCAGGACTTCTTAAACTTAGATCCTGATGCCGTTTAAGGAAGCCTTTTAACCAATCTAACCCTGCAATAATATTTTTGAAATTATGCTGTATATTATTTTGTTCTGCCAACTGGAACGCTAAACGTCTGAGATCTTTTGTGGTTAGACCAAAAAGTCTACCTTCCATTAACTTCACATATTCCACAAGTTCTGATTCTTGCACGTCCGTAAAAGTTTTCTTGAAGTTTCCCATACCTGTAACAAATTTTCTTCATTTAATTGAGCAAAATAGCTCCCAAGTTCTCCCACCTCTTCTCTTATGAAGATCATGACCTGGTTCAGTCAAATCCGACTGATGAAACTGGTATTTATTTGTAAAAACACTTTATTTTACTGTATTCACTCATCCCTATTTTCATTTAATTCTTTACCTTTTAAAGCTGCATCCTCCAATGTAACAGATCCCCTTTTTAGTTTTTTCAATCTATCCTCCAATGTAGATTTTGGTACGCCATAATTTAGTGATGCTTTTCTCAATCCCATTTCTCCTCTACCGATTGTATTGCATTTCGCATTTGTTCTTCATCCCACTCCTGCCTCGTCGTTTTTCTCTTATAATTTCGCATGATTAAGCTTGCAATAATGCCTATAGCAATTACAATATATTAGTTGAATAGTGAATTATCAACGGGGCAGAATCGGACATGTCCGATTTTGCCCCGTCCGATTGTGCCCCACGACACTTCTAAGATAAACATTCATGGCTTACTTTTCATGTATAAATATGAATTCAAAGTTGAGTTAAATCATGTTTTTGATTAATATTCATATTAGAAGTGCCGTGGGGCACAATCAGACGGCGCTAAATTGGACATGTACGGTGCTGCCCCGTTGATGATTCACTATTCAACTAACACATTGTACGTTCTGTTGGTTTGTGTAACTGACTGAACGCACTCTCATTGTGTTAGGAGTAGTTGGCAGCATTGGCATTGACATTGCTTTTGTCGTGAGAATGACAGGTCTATCTTTGCGAGGAATGTCGTGTTGAATTTGAAAATTGTTTAAACTAATTATCTAAGCGCCTTTATGCGAATGCGGCATGGCTGTAATCCTCTTTAGGTAATGTTACTCGTAATTTCATAGAATTACTCTTTGTTAACACGTTTCGATTCAGGTTATACCATATGTGTTAATTTAATTACGTATCTTTGTTTTATCTACCTCGTAATCTGAAACCCATTTGTTAATGGGTACGTAAGTTCGAATTCATTGGAATTAAGTCTGATTTTTCGCATTTTAGTTTTTGGATATATTTTTCTTTATACGTTACGAGCATTGGGGTTATCGCAGTTAGAAAATGGCGTGTTCTGGATGAAATGTAAATACCTACTCGCTTTCGAATTGAAGAATTCTAACTGTCGCTTAGCTGAAACTGATCTATTACGTTATATCTAAGATGGAAGGATCGCTACGCAAATGTTTATAACAAATACCGAAAATTGCAAACTTGCAGGTAAGCTGTTGATAATAATTATTGCTTTATTTCATTTGTGAGTAACTTCCAATTTTCTCGAAAACGAATCGACCGATTTTAATAAATCAAACGTCAAAAAGCAGTTTAGTTTACTTATCAATGAACAGTAATAACAGCTAAGCAAACCGGGGCTACTTTGACATGTTTTGAGAGGTTTATGCAGGTACAGTTTGTTGTAAATACATATCGGGTACTTTTTGTATCTAAATAGAACAATTGGACCTTTGGCTAAGCAATCTGTGTCAAATTGGTGCTGGGGCAATGGACCCAGGGTCGGGGCTACTTTGTCATACGTTAAAATGTTTTATAAGTCAAAGTTAGCGATAAGGCGGGCTTTGACACATTTCTTAGTTTGAGGGTATGTGGGGGGGCAAAAAACCAACACATCAACATAACTCTTTAACTAAACTTAAAATGGAATTTATCAAATAAGACATCAAAGTAGGAAACACTTAAAATTAGCAAAAAAATCTGATGTGTAGGTAACTAAAAAAAATTGTTTTTCAATAGTTTTCTAATCATCGTCTTCACAGCGTTCACACTCATACGATAGATTTTTGGATCCTTTATTGCAATTACCGAAAACCCACTGGAGGCATGTTATGCAACAAATCCAGTCTGTTTTTAACTTATAATGACGAAAGTCACATAGACAAATCGAGCATAGTCGAGTCTTCTGCAATTTTACCCTCTTGTGGTCCTTCCCACACGCTTTCTAGACCCTTTATTGGAAGTTGAGGGTTGCTCTAGCTCTGTTATCTCAATCGCATGTTGCTGTGTGTTTTCATTTTCACTTTCTTCAGGAGGTGGATTTCCATTCTGTGCACCACGCCTATGAAGGATTTTTTTTCCTCTTTGGTGGCGAATCCTGCTTGAATCATAACCCCTCGTTTCTTTCAAAAACTCTAGCAAACTTTCATCAAGAACCCTTCCTGAGCCCGTGCTTTCCGAAGGAAGTTTGTTTAAAACCACTTGAGGGTCAAACGGATAAATTCCTGTGGCCCTGAAAGAGTTTTGCAAATTTTTTTTGAGTTATGAGCAACGGCATCCATTAATCTCTGGAGTAGAATGGGGAACTGCTCTTGGGTATGGTGCATTTTCTTCTCGACTCTTGTCGCCATCGGTCTAGAACTTTACGCCACTGTTTTTTAAAGGTGCAAAAAACCTACATCAAGGGGTTGAAGCATGTGAGTCGAATTTGGGGTGAGTGTGGTAAAATAAATATTACTACCAAGCGCAGTCTGTACGACCTCAGGGGCGAAATGACATGCTAAATTGTCGCCAATAACAACAACCTTCTCATTTTCTATTTTATGTTCATTTGATGTATGGTAGGAGAACCTTGAAGAACCACATTTCGAATTGCGTCATATCAAACCATCCACTGCTGCTGTGGCTATAAAAAGTTCCCGGGGGCCCCCTTTGATCCAATTTTCGTAAAGATTTTTGGATTTATAAACCACCATAGGAGGAAGCAATTCTCCTTCAGCAGTGCCACAGAACCTTATGCTGACCGATGTCTTTGAATGTTCCTGTACCCTTTCTACACGTTTGCGACCACGTGGAACTAAAACTTTTTTACCTGTAATTAACGCGCCAAGAAGACTTTTTTCGATCTTGTTAGCTGATTTTAAATTTGTTGATTTTTTCTGGTTTCAGATCAAAACTGCATTGTATGGTTTAACTCATTTTTATGTACTAATATTTCGGACTAAATTAGTACTTCATCAGAGTAGATAAATTAGGTAACTTGAAGACACAATAAATTCCGTAACTATTAACATTTAAAATTATACAATTATGGTGACAGGTTTCATATTAAAACATTTAATCGTAGAATTCTAGAATTTGCTGACATGTTTTAATTTTCAAAAGCTAGGTGTTGATTCGATATGTTCATGTTAAAAGATTTCCAAATACCAAACTAGATTAATTTGGAAAAGATTGCAGAGTTTATTTTTTAAAAGGAGTATGAAAAAGTTACGATATCAGAACTATTGATCGTATTTTATGACATTTGTAACTTCTGAGCAATTAGCTTAAAACACTTGCTCTGTGTTAATCAGTGTCACTCGCGTACGTCAGATGAATTAAGTCTTAAATTACATTTTAATGTAATTAAAAAAGTAAGAATAAAATTGTGATGGTTGGCAATTTTCAGTTGAAAAAAAATTTCTTTAACGAGTTACTTTAATTGTCTTGGTAATATTATAATACTTATGAATTACTACGTGTAATTTTATTTCAATTCGAAAGTATAGGCAACCTAACTGATTCAATCAACCGAATACCACTCACTGTCACGAACGCTATGCATTCTCTACGGCGACCGCTGTTTTCCCAAGAGCACTAATGAAATCAATGTTACTTGTGTTTCCTTTTAAGTTTATGTGGTTCAGATTCAAGTTCCTTTTTAGAACAGCATGTCAGTTTCATGAATGTTTTTTTGTTCGTACGTAATATAAAACAATTATTAAACCCGCACGTCAGTTTAATGGAAAGGTTTCACCAGCGGATCCATCGATGTTATTTCCGCAAAATTTAAATGGGAGTTTTAACTCGTTGCGAAAAGAAAAATTAATTTTGATGTATAAAATCGATACAAGGCGTGGTCACTAATTTTCGTTGTATGGGGTTTGTTTCTATTCTGTAAGCCACCACTAAGCAACTTTTCCATATCCATGTTTACGAAAAACAATATTCTATGTTTATTTCCTATTACTTTGCGCAATGTGATGGGGCAATTAATGAACATTTCATTTATCAAGTTAGACAGAGTTAATTAAACCTGTGGGTCATTTGAAGTGAAATTTACACAACGCATCGTTTTAAATATCTAAACCTAATGTGGTTTATTAATTTAACATTTTGGTCTAACTGCCGCATTGGCCACCCTATCGATAATCAGATAAACCAACAATGTCTACAGCAGATCAGAAAATGTATTAATCTGGATTCAGCACTGTGGATGTTGAATCGCTCAACTTTTGGCATTGCGTATTACATAAGTAGGGAAAGAATGGGGGTGCGCAGATCCTCTTTGACCTTGGGTTCCGCGCATATGGGCTCTATATGGATGGGGATGCGCAGATCCTGATCACAATCCTATGGGGATTCAATGAATCCTCTGACCTACTTTTAAAATGCGAGTGGGGTCTCAGAGAATCCTCGATGACCTAGTTACAACCCATTGGGGTCTCAAATGATCCTTCCTTAACGTACGGGGATTCATTTGAGCCGTCCTTGATCTTATCTTAATTGATGGGGTCACAAATGAGCCGTGTTTGCTTAGTTAGGTAAACGGATCCTCTGTGACTTACGGGTGTCCATTTAGGCCGTCCGTGATCTCGTCTTTAGTCGTAAACTCGTAACGCAAAAAAGAAACATTTTACGTAACTAATTATCAAGACGCAAAGAGCCTGAAAGATCTCATAAATTAATTGTATTTCGAACAAGGAAAAGTTCATAAATTTAATTCTTAGTAATCTCATTTAAGTGTGTAATAAATTATGAAGATTCAAAGAAGTCGTGTTTCAGTATATTCAAAATACCCAATTTCCTGAACAGCGCTCGGGTATTCCACTTTAAAATGAAGTTGAAAAAACATCAACGTTCATGAGTGTGCTACCCTGTTAAACAAAAATTTAGCAAAATTTCGCCGGAGTAAATTACAGTGCATTCGTTTAACTGGTCCTTAATTTTTTGAAATCTATTCAGTATTAACTGGCCAGGAACATTTTCTGTAGACCGTGCTTGTCATTAAATGACAGTTTGCCCGAGCGCTGTTATAATAATTTGGGTTTGATGTAGTTAAATTATCGCAGGGAATCTGAGGTAATTTATGTAGTTTAGTAAGTTTAATGCGTTTTACATACAGGAAAAAAATTAAAGTGTTACCAATTAATGGAACATAACGCGTAAAACGTAATGCATTTACAATTTATTACATGCCCAAATATGTCTTCCTCTATAAAGTGATAATAATTTAATTTAAAGTAAACAAGTGCTTAATGGATGCCTATAATTAATAGGGAAAAAAAACCTGGATCTAAATATAATAAATAAGCAAAAATGAATCGTGGTCTATAAACTTCGAATCACATTAAGCAATAAACGTAATCAAGCCAATCCGTTTTACGTAAAGCAAAATCACCCATAATTAGGTGTTGTGATAAATACAAATTCGCGGATACGTATTTAAGTGGAAGTATCATTTCATTTCATCTATCGATCACAGCAAAAGTGGTCTATATATTTTATAGGGAATTTTATACAATTAATTGTAATCATTGAATAAAAACACTATAAGAAGCCTAACGCTTATGGAAGAAAGCGCGACAAATTCCCTTGCACCCGCATTGGTTGTGATCTCCGAACTCTCTTTGCGGTAAATAGGAGGAAAGCAAATTCTCATTCTTCTCAGTTCAAGAATCGACACTATTGACAGTGTTTCCATTATATTCTCAGTTCAATCTCTGTCGCGCTTTATTTCCACGGGGTTAGGCTTCTTATAGTGTTTTTATTCAATGTTGTAATGTAATCCGAAACGCGAAAAAAACCATCGTAAAACTGTCGTTCATTCCTTATACAGTTCAATAAGGGTCTGAAATAGCGTAATACATTTGTTTCGGATTTTTAGGAATCATAAAATTTTAGTTAAGTGGACACTTATGGGTAAAGATAAAATACAAATATCAAGTGCCGTTTAACTTTTTTTTTAGGTTATTTAGATAGTAAAGTAGGTATTTTTTAATCAATGCGTATGTGTATTTAATCTTAATGGAATAAATCGCGTATGATTATTTTGATGTCATAGTTCGACTGTATTAAGTTAATGGATGTCTAATTTATTACTGCACTAAATTACTACGAATATTTTAATTACACATGATTTAACACGTCTTAATGATGGACGGTGTATGAGTAACAGACTTGAAATACGCGTAAAAGTTAATGGATTTACAATTTATTATTGTAATAAATCTCGTTTGAGTGTGAGTTTGATTATAAAAATAATAATCGAATTTTGGATGTCTCTAAGCTAAATTAGAATGAAACAGCTTTCTCATAAAACGTAAAAATGGACAGAAACATTCACTTCACTCGTATTTAGTCATTGTTTCGTGTTCGCGTTAAGGGTTGCAGGCGCTTGGCAGCCATACACACACTTAGCTATTTTTGAATGGGATTCATTTATTTTCCTTTATTAGGTACTTTACGTAACTGAATAAATTTACTAAATAAAAATTATAAGCCTAGATCGAAGAGTTTTCGAATTTTCGAGTTTTTTTTTCCCATAACTTGGTGAATCTTTTACAAAGTAAATCCTGTTATAAGACAAAACGATATACTTAACCAATTGTTATTAACGTTTTATAGATGACTACTGAATGGATGTAAGGTTTGTTATCTTTTATTCTAAAACGAAATGCTTGGTAAAGGGTTTATTTTTCAAAGGTAATAAAATGTAATAGAAATCGGAAAGTTTTTATTTAAAAGTGTTTATGAAAAAAAATTCCAATGTGTTATTTGATTCACGCATGGTGAATGTGACCGGCCCAAATGATGTTATGATAGGCGGGCCGGTGGGTGGAACCGTTGTCGCAAATAGGGGTGTTCTTTCAAAAGTGTTCACGATGACCGTCTTGGGGGTATCTACGGGCCGGTCTATCCATAATTCGAAAGGAACCACGTCCCAAATTTCGATTTCTGATAAAAAAATAAGTAATTACTGTGATGCCTAAAAGATTTAAGTTCTACTTACCGTGAGTTTCCATATTAACTAAATGTTTTTTAACGAAATGTTATGAATTTTTTTAACTGAAGAAGTTGTATTTATACCAAGGAACCTTATATATGCGAATATCGATGGAATGGGGAAATCCAAACCTTTTTGGAGAGGTGTATTCGTTAGGAGGAGCACGAATCCCAAGAAAAAAAATCTTTAATAGGCAGTCGATATCTTCAAATAGTTTGAGATATTGGTAGATAATTTGTAGAGAGGGAATGCTCAATCATGCTCCTTGATCAATTAGTTTAAACCCCATACATATATAGTGCAAAAATATCGAGCAGCTGCAGTAAGCATGAGTGCTTCGCCCCGTATTAAAATATTGCAGAACATTGTAGTCGTGCCCGCGAAAGAAGCTGATGTGCAAGAAAACGTGTTAATAGAAGATATTTGTAAAGATTTAAATTGTCCAGATTTCGATTATTCGCTTCTTGAAGAAATCTTCGGTGACATTGAATGCCTTAACCGTCAACTTATAGACGCCGAAAAACAACTTTCTCGATTTTTTAAGATTTTATCTATTAAACGGGAAAACAATTTTTGCGATCTCCAGTGGTGCCATTGCCAAGTGGAGCACCTTATTGAAAGGAGAGCAAAGTTATTAGCGGACATCCAACAGTTATCCGTAGGGTAAGTAATTGAGTGGAGTTACTTTTTTTTGTCATTTATTGTTATCTAGGAGCTTCCAGTAAAAATATTGAAGAGTTCAGATTTTGGGGGATCGTTAAGCCGGTGTACCAACTACTTATTTAAAAAAGGAGATCAAGTTCGTTTATAAGGTGAGAAAGTTGCGAAATTATTTCATTTGTGACTCAATTTTATAGGAATCAAAAATATTTATGTGTGAAAAATGTAATAAATCATTCGCTACTAATAGCAATCTTCGACGCCATCTCAAAAAGTCATGTAGAGGTAAGGAATTTTTATTACTCTTGCAAAAAAAAGTGTTTAAATCGTAGCTCAAGAACCATCTCCAAAGAAGCTCAAAGTTACACACGATACCCAGAGATTTTGCGATGTGTGTTCGGAGCACGTTTCAAGCCGAGATTATGTTGGACATTTGCGAAGTGTCAAACATAAAAATAATTCCCTTGCGTTTTCAACTGAAGGGGTTCAAGTAATTACGTCAGCCTTCAAATCTCGCATTGTGAGCTACAGAATATCAGCGAATACACAATACATTAATCTGAAGGAATTTGTCGAATCGTTGGCTGACGTAATAAAAAAATTAGTTCGTGAGCAAATTGATATCATGGGTAGCGTTAAGGTGAACTGCGAGCTGTTTGGTTATTTTATTTTGGAATCGAAGGATCGAGGAGAAGTTAAGTCTTTTAATACTCGTAACCAAGTATTGACGATAAGTTCCGACTTAAGTGAATGGTTTAAGGATATCATCGAAAAACTGGAAGTTGACGCAACGGAATTTGAACATCGCGAGTCAGGTATTAATATCCAATTGTTTATGCCATGTTTACATAATTATTTGTTCTAGGATGGGCTCTTCAGCACTGATTATATATGGAAGTCAACATTAATAAATATAACCCGCTACGAGCTTCTTCATTCATACCGACCCCTGCATTTATCTCACGCAAAAGAGCCATTATTAATGTAAAGAACGAGGATTTCGGATGTTTTGGATGGGCGCTAGTTGCAGCTATTTATACTCCAACTGGACATCCCTGCGAACCGGATTCGTATCCGGACTATTTAGAAAAGTTCAATTTTGAAGGAATAACGTTCCCGGTAAAATTAGATGCGATATCAAAATTTGAAGAAATGAATCCCTTGTCCATTAACGTTTACGGTTTAGAGGAGGACACACAGAAACAAGGTAAAATGACATATAAAGTAGTAGGTCCTTTACATTATACCAAACAAAAGAAAGCCGTGCATGTAAATCTTTTATACTTGTCTAATTTAGATGGCAACAGTCACTACTGCTACATTTCTAATATGTCGCGATTAATTTCCATGCAAGTGTCCAAGCACAAAGAAGCTATTTATCTATGTGACGGATGCTTGCAATATTTTACAAGTCAGGAAAACCTGTGGCGCCATTCTAGATTCGATTGTAATTATGTTTGTACATTTTTGCCTACAAAGGAACCTATCTTGACAAAGTGGGGCCAGCCGTCATTTGATAATCGACTTAAATTTAATAATTACCAAAATAAAATCAAACACCCGTTTGTTGTCTATGAGGATTTCGAATCGTTGCTTAAGCCCATAGAAGGACCTCAACCGAATCCTCTTCTTCAATTTACTACCAAAACATTTGAGCACGAACCATATTCGTTCGCGTATTATATTAAATGTTCTTTTGATGATAAATTTTCAAAGTTTCAAATTTATCGAGGTGCCAATGCCCCAGTGCAGTTTATAAATATGCTACAGAATGATATTCTAACCATATACAATCAACATTTTAAGCAAAGTAAACCTTTACAAATTTTAACAGAAGAGGAACGGAGACAAATTAATCTTGCCACAAGTTGTGGGATTTGTGAGAAACCTTTTGTTGAGGGAGATGTAAAAGTGATCGACCACGACCATCAGACTTCTTTCGTCAGGGCCGGATTATGTCATTCTATATGTAATTTACAGCTTCAAAATCCAAATTTTATCCCTGTATTTTTCCACAATTTGACCGGGTACGACAGCCATCTTTTCGTTAAATCCCTGGCTTTAGAGAATGAAACTATAGACGTTATTGCCGGAAATAAGGAAAAATATATTTCTTTTTCGAAGCATATTGTAGTAGATCAAATCGTGGAGAACGGAGTTCCAAAAAACCTAATATGGAGAATACGTTTCGTCGATAGTTTTCGTTTTCTGGCCAGTTCATTAAATGTTCTTGCCAAAAATTTGAGTGATAGCGAGTGCACTGAAATTACACAATTTTTTGGATCTGGACGTGAATTTGAATTAATTCGACAAAAAGGTGTTTTTCCGTATTCGTTTGTAGACTCATACGATAAGCTTAATCTAACTACGATCCCCAATAAAAGCGATTTCTTTGATATGTTGCACGAGCAGGACATTACCGATGAAGAATACAGACGTGCTCAGGAAGTTTGGAATTTATTTAATTGCCAGACGTTGGGCGAATACTCGGACATTTATTTAAAATCTGACGTGCTTTTATTGGCCGATATATTTGAAAACTACAGAGGCGTGTGTTTACGCGAGTACG
>NW_022170249.1:12653433-12679921 GCF_008802855.1 Photinus pyralis | reverse complement strand
AATTACAGAAAATTCGAAAAAGAATATGCAACTCATGAAAATTACGGAGACGCCATCGCCAACAACAGCAGGGGATAAGGATAGCGAGATGATTGACGCCATCAGAAAGGGAAAGAGAATGGATGGTAATGGAGCAAATTCCCGCGCAAATGTAGCAGCGTCAACTTCGAAGTCGAGGTTAACCAACAACACGATACACAACTGTACCAGATGTTCTAAAAATCATGCCATTAATAGATGTTTCGCATTCGGAAAAATTTGTACAGTATGTAAAAAACCTAATCATTTTGCTATATGTTGTAGATATAGAAACAAAGCCATAAATGAAATTTCCCAGGCCGAGGTAGAAAATGAAATTGATTATCTATCAATAAATTCAGTAAGTACTAACGCTACTAAATACTGCATTATCGAACTACCCATAAATAAACATGTAAACAGTAAGGTCAAATTCAAAATAGATACAGGTGCAAGTGTAAACATAATAAGTGTAGTTTATTTACGAAACTGTGAAATAGATTTAAGTAAAATTGTAAGAAATTCTGATTCGTTAGTGACGTATACAGGTCATAAAATTCCGATTGTGGGAAAAATTTATTTAGATGTGAAATTTGAAAACAAATTACATAGGAATTTAGAATTTTATGTAGTTGAAGGTAAAAATGACTCAATATTAGGACTACAGTCTAGTATAAAATTAGGAATAGTAAAAATTCATGATCAGGTTGAAATGAAATCAATTAATGTAATCACTGAAAATGTACAACATGATTATGCGCAATTGATTAAGAAATATGACATTTTTAATGGTATAGGGAAATTAAACAAGCCATATCATATCGAAATTAAAGAGAATGTTACACCTAAAGTAAATCCAATAAGAAATGTACCGTTTGCTTTGCAACAAGATTTTTGTAAGTATCTTGATGACTTGCAAAAATTAAAAATTATTGAAAAGGTAAAAGGTCACTCCGAATGGGTTAATTCATATGTTTTGGTAAAGAAAGGAGATGGTAGTCTTAGAATATGCTTAGACCCGAAACAGTTAAATGAGGCGATAAAGGATTCTAAGTACAAAATACCGAGCATTGATGAAATTTCAGCTAAATTAAATGGTTCAAAATTCTTTTCAAAACTAGATGCAACTAATGGATTCTGGAACATTCCATTAGATGAAACCTCTAGTAATTTATGCACTTTCGGAACCCCCTATGGAAAATTTAAATTTCTTAGGATGCCTTTTGGCATAAAAATAGCTAGCGAGGTATTCCAAGAATATTTTAAAGAAATATTTACTATGCCAGGTGTCGAAAATTATATCGATGACATCTTAATTCATGCTCCAACGAAAGAAGAGCATGATAAAATCTTAGAACAAGTATTTAAAACAGCCTATGAAAATAATATAAAATTCAATTTAAATAAATGTCAGTTAGGTATTAGTGAAATAAAATACTTAGGTTTAAAATTTACTAAAGATGGTATTTCTGTTGATGAAGAAAAAATCGATGCAATAAAAAACATGCCCACCCCCAACAACAAAAAAAGAGGTTCAAATTTTCTTAGGAATGGTCACATACGTAGGCAGATTTGTACAGAACCTGTCAGAATTAACTAAACCATTAAGAGACTTAATTAAAAAAGACATTTTCTTTAAATGGGAAAAAGTTCATACTGAAGCTTTTCAAAAATTAAAAAATGAAATTATGAAGGAACCATTACTAAGATATTTTGACCCAAAATTACCTATAACTATTTCTGTAGACGCTTCACGTTCTGGTTTAGGGGCAGTATTGTTACAAAATGGTCAACCTTGTGCATATGCATCTAGAGCAATGACCGAAACGCAGACAAGATACGCTCAGATCGAAAAGGAACTTCTTGCCATATGCTTTGGTACAAATAAATTTTATCAATACATCTATGGTACTAAATGTAATGTAGAAACAGACCACAAACCCCTAATTTCAATTTTTAAGAAATCCTTAAACTCATGCCCTGCTAGACTTCAAAGGATGTTAATATCTTTACAAAAATTTGACATAAATCTTATTTACAAACCAGGTAAACAATTAGTCATGGCTGACACTTTATCTCGGTTAAATGAAACTAAAGAATTTAATGATCAATTAAATTTAGAAGAACAAGTATGTTTAATTGAAAAAAATGTCAAAGTATCTGATACAAAAATTGAACAATTAGCAACTTCGACTAACAATGACAAAAATTTAAAAATTATAAAAAACTACATAAACAATGGATGGCCTAAGTCGTTAAATAAAGTTCCAAGTCAGTTAAAACCATATTATAAATTAAGATCTGAAATAACTTTAGGTTCAAAAGGACTTATTTATATGGGACAAAGAATAATTATTCCGACAGAATGGCAAAATAAAATTTTAAGCGACATACATGTAGGACATCTAGGGATTCAAAAATGCATATTAAAAGCCAGGAATTGTGTATATTGGCCAAATATCAATCAACATATTGAAAATTTGGTTAATAGATGTAGTATGTGCAATAAATATGCTAATTCCAATACAAAAGAACCGTTAAAATCACATCAAATTATTAAATCTCCTTGGAAAAAATTAGGGATAGACTTATATGAGTTGTATAGTGAAACATATTTGATTGTAGTGGATTATTATTCAAAATATCCTGAAATTTGTTCTTTAAATCATGACTTAACTGCTAAAAATGTAATAAATAAATTAAAAAGTATATTTGCAAGACATGGTATTCCATATTTAGTTGTATCTGATAGTGGTAGTCAATTCATTAGCAAAGAATTTCAAACATTTGCAAATGAGTGGAATTTTAAATCAATAATTGCATCTCCACATCATCAGCAATCGAACGGGCTTGCTGAAAGAACAATTCAAAGTCTAAAAAAGATGATCAAAAAATGCAGTGATAATAAGGAAGATATTTATCTTGCTTTACTGTCATTTCGAAATACACCCGTAGTAAACACCTATTCGCCTTCACAAATTTTAATGTCACGACATTTACGAGATCACTTACCCATTTACGATAAGAAATTAAATCCTGCAATTATAAGTAAAAACAAATATCATGAATTATTAAACAGATCACAAATTGTGAGCAAACACAACTATGACAAAAAAGTTAAATACAGAAATGAATTACCAAATAATGCTCTAATATGGTATCAAAAAACACCAAATGATATTTGGAGAAAAGGTAAAATTGTAGATAAAGTTAGGGATAGAACTTATAAAATACTAACTGAAAATGGGAAGTATTTAATAAGAAACAAATATTATATTAAAGAATCTAAATGTAAAGAGTTTCAAGTTTCTAATTATAATTCAAGTTTTGTTGCTACACATGTATTTAATAAATCTAAATGCTTGGATAATGAGGAACCTGAAAATATAAATACAAATTCTTGTAGTGATCAAAATTGTAATACTGATACTAATGTAGAACAATGTAGATTTAGGAAAACGTTTGAGAAAATTACCTTCTAAGTTCAATGAGTTTGTGGTGTATTGAAATTGTTAGTTTTCTTTTTTTTATTTTATAAAAAGGGAGATGTTAGGTATATATTTAAGTATCGACAACACTGTTAAGAATCGTACGGTTGTATATTTGTAACTAAATAAAGCAGTCTGAACTCGTCTCTTGCTCGTTTAATACAACATCCATAATTTTTCGTCTGGCGTATAAGGTGATTGTATAACATTTGTATCTCCAATTAAGAAAGAGTTTGGTGTTAATGGATGTTCTTCTAATGCTGACACAGGTACATGAGTCAATGGTCTAGAGTTCACCATGTTTGCTGCTTCAAGCAAGTAACTGCGTAATGTCTCAACCCTCGGAGCTACTTCCTTTAACGAATGTTTGAGAACTCTTTTAATAGATCGCACTAGTCGCTCCCAACATCCACCCGCTGATGGATTGGAAGGACAATTAAACAGCCATTCAATTCCTTTCATTGTGGATTCAGATATTATGGCATCTTTATTATACAAATTTTCAACTGTCATCAACTCACCCTTCACTCCGAGGAAATTAGATCCGTTGTCTGATCGGATTCTAACTGGAACTCCTCTCAAATTCATAAAGTTTCGGAGGCATATGATACAAGAATCTGTCGATAAGTCTTGTGCAATTTCGAGATGTACTGCACGAATCGTCAAGCAAGTAAATAATGCCACCCACCTCTTTTCACGTCTTCTTCCAATTGTAACATGAACAGGTCCAAAATAATCTAGTCCGGTGTACGTAAACGGTCGAATGTTTGGAGTTAGGCGATCTAGTGGTAACTGTCCCATTTGTGGCACCTCTGGTTGAGCTGTTTCATTTTTACATTGCTGACATTGGCGTTTAGATGACCTTACTAAAACACGTAAATCGTTAATCCAAAATTTTCGCCGAATTTCACAAATGATCAATTCTTCGTTTTGATGGTGACATAAACGATGATAATGACTGATGACAAGTTTTGTGACTGGATGTTGTTTTGGTAAAATTATAGGTCGCTTGGTCCTCATTGGTAGTGTAGGAGCGTTGTCAATTCGTCCATTTAATCTAATAATCCCATCTTCATCCAAGGCTGGTGTCAACTTATATATATCGCTTGATTTGCTGATAGGAACACGATTAGTCAGTGAATCGTATTCTTCGTGAAAAGTTTCCATCTGTACAGTTCGGAATATCAAAATTTCAGCCTGTCTTACTTCCTCAACTTTTAGTTCACCTGTATGCAAATTCATGTTGGAAGCTTTAGCTTTTAAATTCTTTACAAAACGTATCATCCAAGCAGCTGTACGTAAAATTTTGAAATAACTCGAGCTATTTGCAAAGTTAAATTGAATCATATTTTCACGAATCATCATAACTACATGTTTTGGTGGTTGTAGTTCTAGGTCTTCATCATTTACTACATGACAATCTGTTTGATGAGGCCATTTACTTTTGTCTTGCTTCAACCATTCTGGTCCGTTTATCCACCTTCTATTAGGTTTGAAGTGAGGTGGATAAATGTCACGTGTCGCATCATCAGCAGCATTTTCATGTGTTGAAACCCAGTTCCATTGAGTGGGTTCTGTTGAATCCAAAATTTCACCCACTCTATTAGCAACGAATGTCTTGTATTTTCTTCTGTCATCCTTGATCCAATGAAGTACCGTTTTAGAATCGCTCCAAAATGTCGATTTTGAAATAACAAAACTGTGAGATCTCAAAACAGTTTTATACATTCTAACTCCAAGAATTGCTGCCTGCAATTCGAGCCTTGGGATGGAAAGGTATTTGACAGGTGCGCATTTAGTTTTCCCCATGACGAATGATACTGTAACTTCATTTTGCGAAGTAACTCGAAGGTAGCACACTGCTGAAAAAGCGACTTCACTCGCGTCTACAAATATGTGAAGTTCAACAGCTTTTGGCATCCGCAGTCCCTTTGAGTAACAACGTGTAATACGAAATTGACTAACCTTTGTTAATTCTCGACTCCATGCACACCATCGCTCGTAAAGATGTGTAGGTATTGGTTGATCCCATTCTACACCAGACCTCCATACAAGTTGCAAGAGTACCTTCATGTATACAAGAAAATCCGCTAAGAATCCGAACGGATCATATACTGACATGACAATCGCTAAAAATTCTCTCTTTGTTGGAATTCTTTCACAAGTGATCACTGTCGATTCTAAACGATTAAACTTCAAGTTGAATTTGAACTCGTCAGTGGATGTGTCCCATACCATGCCCAGTATCTTATCAGAAGACTCTCTTGGTGTTGTTGATAGTTCAACACCAAAGTTTTCAGTGGTAAAATAGTCTTTTACAATAGAATGTATGTCGTCAAAATACCCTCTCACATGAAACATTCTTCCTGGACTTGATTGTATCTCATTGTCAACTGTTCTTCCATAAATTATCCAACCAAGAGGACTTTCTGCAACAATAGGTCCATTTGATGTTTGTTGAATCTTTCTGTTCGATAATCCCAAATGACAAAAGTCCAATCCTATTAATAGCTCTGGTCGGGCGTCAGTATAGCTGGCAATAGGAAGATTTTGTAAGTTGTCATATTTGGAATGAAGCTGATTCATGTCTACAGTTTGCATTGGAAGACAAAGATTGTTTACAGTACACACATTCCTCATCTCGAACACTTCGGCATTGTTATGGACTCCAGATATATTAAATTTAACGATTTCAGTTTCTTCAGAACTACAGTGGTCTCCGAACCATAGGAGATTCAACTTTCGCATAGGTCCCTTCAACTTCAAACGTACAGCTACGGTTCTCTTGATAAGGCTTACGCTTGATCCCTCATCAATCAATGCATACGTGTAAACAACTTCTCCTCTATTGTATAATTTTACTGGAACTACTTTAAACAACACCTTGGATTGATTTGCTTTCAACGCAGCATGACAGGATACTTCCATATTTAAAACCGTTGGCGTATATTTATTATCTTGACATTCACTGTGTAATTGAGGATGATGAACTCTGTTACATCCATTCTTATTGCAAGACTTTCTAATGCGGCACATTCTAGTAGAATGTCCAAATTTCAAACAAGAAAAACACAATTTCTTTTCTGTTACTAACTTCCATTTATCATCTGTAGATTTATTCAAAAAATCCGGGCAGTTAGCGATGAAATGGTTCTTTTCGCATAAGACACAGTTCATTTCTTTCTTACTTGTAACGTTGGAAGTGTGAAGCATTTGATATTTCTTGGGTGTCGTCTTTTTCTCTGTCGGAGAAATCAAAGAATTGCACACAGGAACTCTGGCTATGTTGTCGGCTTTAACTTCAATCCAGTTACTAAAATCTAATATAGACGGGACACCAGTCAGTGAACTAATATGAGAGGCCCATGCAATTCTCATATTCATTGGGAGCTTTAAGATCAACTCATTAAGCAGTGTGGGATTGGCAAGCTGATGTTGACTAGAACAAGTTAACATAAAGTGACTAAAGTTGATCACTTTGTCAGCAAAAGGAATAATCTGTCCCACATTATTTTCACAGATTCCGGGAATGTTCTTCAACATAGTAATTTGTGCGTCCACTAAAAGTTCTGGTCGACCAAACCTGCTATACAATCTCTCCATGATCTTCTCCGCCATGTCGTCATGAATTAATAACCACTGAACAAGCTCACGAGCTTTCCCTTGCAAACTACTGTTTAGTCTCGTTGTATTTTCTGAAGAAGTATATGCAAACTCTGTTGTAGTTCTTTTATACTCTGCATTGAAAACCAGCCAGTCGCAAGGATTTCCATCAAACTTTGGCAATGCTACTAAATACTTTCTGACAGGTAACGATGGATGCTGTTGCCAATATACAGGGTTATTTGGGTAAACAGAAAAACTAGGAATTGAACATGAAGGTGTTGACTGTTGGTGCGTCGAATTTCTTGTCGGAGTTATCGAAGGCGAAGGCGTATCAAGCTGTGCAGGTAATGTTACTGGGACTGAATTATTCAGTATAGCTGATGATCGAGTTGTAGGAGGGACTTCAATTTTCATCGTTCGCTGAACTTCAGCTAGTTGTCGATTTGTAGCTTCCAGCTTCTGATGAAGTTCATTATTCTTCTCTTCCATCCTTGTCTGTACCTCTGTATTTTGCATCAGCTGTGCTTGCATCAATGTAATCTGATTCGTAAGTCCTTCCAAAAGTGATGTAACCCTAGAATCTTCCATTTTGATTGTTACATCCAAGTCTTTGTCGTCGTTTGAATCGTCAGATAAACTTCCAGTAACAAATTCCTCGAGGTAAGGTGGTGGACGCCCATTATTCAACCGCTCACTCTTCTTTGGCATAAATGACTATTAGAATGTCAAATTTAAGAATAAAAATGTTGTTGGTCGTAGTCGCGACCAGTCGTCGTTTTGATTAGGTACTGGTTGGTTCAGGTGGCACTGTTTATAATTTAATCCCCCAAACTAATATTCACCATGTCAAAGTAAGGGAAGATTTATTCTCTACAACATGTCAAATTCAAAATACAACTTGTACTACTAAAAAACACGTATTAAATTTGGTGCCCTTAAAACCAGTTCACCAATATTCAAAAAAAGCTCAATATTTGACGTTAAATATTTCAGCTGACAAAATTAATAAAAAATGCAATTATTTAACAGTCAAGGCTAAAATGATGATCTGCAACACTGCGTGACTTATTTCCTACTTTTAAATGTTGCACATATAAAAGCTTGCCGACATTGTTCTTAAATGTCATCGATTTCGATGCAAACAATCTAATTTTGAGCTTTGCTGGTTTGTGATACCTACATTCAATTTAGAAGAAGGGTATATTAATCGCCGGAGGTTTTCCGAAATCATTTCGGTATACTATGATGAAGTTGACCGGCTGTGATTTTCTGGAACCGGATTTTCCAGAAACGGGAGAGATACCTTGAATCATCCAAACAAGTTTTGCTACACTGAATTCTGAAGAAGGTAATTCATTTATCTTTGGGGATTTATGCAGAATTTGTTTGGGGCTCTCAGCTCTCATCAAGTTGAACAGGTAGGTACCTTATACATTTTCGAATCGCCCATTTTTGGTGACCAACTTCACGGTGGCCCAATTATATACAATCATCAAATAAATCTTCCTTATAGATAAAAAAGCACGTCTTTACAGGGGCTACACATCTGATTCCACTGTCACCGAATTCATTAAAAAATAAAAAATCTGTGAAAAACATTTCCGATTGGAAGACTTCACAAAATCTTCCAAAGAAAGGCTCATTAAAGGCGCAGTGGTAGAATCCAAATTAACCGGATAAAATCGTAAATTGGTAAATACGTCAATATGAAAGGAACGGTATTTTGTGAATTTGATCACCTTTTTGTGAAATTGATATCGGTTGTTGTAAAATAAGTATTTTCAAATGACTTTGGACACATTTAATTATATTGAGAATCAAATAAACAAATATAGAAAACGAGCTCCTGGGTATGGCTGTAGCATGTGCAAAACCAAATTTTAATCCTGATGTTAGTTTTGCTTTTATTTAAACTGTATATGTATGACATTTCATTTAATTGCTTCCATAAATATGAAAGTTGGCACTGCGCATGCGCAAAACCAAATTTTGAAACTGGCGTTAAATTTGCTTTTATTCCAAGTGCCCATGTATCAAATTTCATTTAAATACCTTCACAAATAAAAAGTTTGCAATTCAGTTTGTAAATGGTCGAGATGCGAAAAGGGCATTGTGAATGTTGATCGATTAGGCTCAATTTTTGGAATTGCGTTTTATATAGCTAAATCTATACGCATATTGAATTTCATGCAATTCGGTTCATAACTCACAGACATGTCAAAAGGGGCTTCCTTATTTTTTGGGCTACATTGCCATTTCACGAACTCCGATCTACAAATTTGATAAAGAATCCATGTACTAAATTTTACTGTCATCGGTCCATTCGTTATCGAGATATCGTGCTAACGGACGAACTAGGGAATGCAATACCGGGATCCCGCGGGATTTGCGAGACTGAGGAATTTGTCGACCAAGGGGTGTTAATGAAACTCATAACGGAGAAGTTATTTTTTAAATAATTGTTAAACTTTTTTCGTTAAAAATGTACCTACTATGATTTTTGAGGCACTTTAGTTCACTTTTGTGCTTTACAGGTGAGGTTTTTTTGAGCTCTAAGTTAGGCTGAAGGTAATTTTTTGTTAAATATTGTGATAATTAGCGATTTGTTTTAATACAGACCGCACAGAATTGCTTATTTGCCAATTTATTTAAAATTTTGCGGAATCCCGCAAATACCGGGATCCCGCGGGATTAACTTCTAACAATCCCGCAAATACCGGGATGGAGATTTTGCTGCGGGATTGCACTCCCTAGGACGGACAGACACCGCAAAATTATAAACTCGCTAGGGCTCGTTAATAAAGCCATACTTCGCTTGCGATGACTGGTGATCAATCAAACTTGCTTGAATTTCAAACCATCGCCCCAAGTAGCATCGCATCGCATAAAATAAACGGAGGTTTGAATTTATCGCATCGCACAGCATTTCATCGCCCATCGGGCGATAGCCAGCTGTCTGAACGTATATTAAAACGATCGTACGCCAGTATGGATTTTTTGAAATAACAAGAATTTACCGTACTTATTTTTCAAAACATTAAACCCATATTAAATAACAATTAGGTACCTATAGTAAATAATAGGTATTATTTCATCCTATACAGATATCAGATATTAACTCATTGAGGACATTAGCCAGCTATGTTTAACAATTTTCTACTAGTTTACAAACAACCTTTGCAAATGAATAAACAAAGCTACAACTTGTTTGTGAGATTGTCGTACTATAAAGTGGAGTTCATTCACTACAAAGAATAAATGATAAACATTTTATCGCAGACGGTGTAACACTATACCTTTAGGTATTACCTATGTTATATAAATAAAAGATTTTTTTTCTCTCTTCTGCTATAGGAACGTTGCAGAAATCTTTCTAACTAAGAATGAACTTTTAATTTTAATGTTTGGGTTTGAAACTGTACTAGAAAGTTAATTTGGATTTAACACACTTGGCGGTGAAATCCAAATTTCGCGCAGCATATTTTTACATGGCGTGATATATCTGGAGTATTTTAATCTGTGCCTAAACCTTCTTTCAAGTTGATTGAGTACTACGCCTGAAAGATCCTTGAAGAAATTCCCTTGTCATTATAACTGTTTACCTATAGAGGAAGTTTTAAAATGTGCAGTTCACATTGGCGTCAATTTGTACCTAGTTAAGGACGATAAACTTGGCCTGAAATTACTTTAGACATCCCAAGGACGACAGGCAACAAAAAAAGTTTATACGATTAATAAAATTTGACAATCACAATTATTGCAATTACTACTAACGGTGCTTAGTGTTCCTGTATCTTATTGTTGGGTGACACGCAACATACTCGTTTGGGGCGGGCGAATAATTTCGGTTTCACCTAAATAAAACCGACCAATTCAATTAGTTTTAATTAAAATCAACTGATGCGAAAAAATGTGATACAATTCACAGAATTCATTGATATTCGTGACGCCACCGACTGTTTCGCTTCATATTCTTAAATCTCCCGATTTTCCTTTAACTACGATGCCCCAGAAAATGTAAAAAAATTGCTGAAATAGTATCATGCATGTGTCCCGTCCAATAGGTATGACACGTACACTAACATTAAAGAGCAAAGTCTATGTAATAACAATGTTAATGATCATAGATTGTTGCGTCATGAAGGAATGCACAATAAAATGTTGCAATTAACAATAATGAAAACAATAACAAAACTGAACATCCATATAATAATTAGTTTTACACCGTTTTTTGAGAAAATTGCTATTTCTCATCTCTATTGCAAATAAAAATAATAATTAAGTGTTTAGTGTTGCCATGGCTAGATTTGCTACATTTGATCCCGTGACTCAGTTTGACCTGGTTTAGTAGTAAAATGCGATTATTTGCAATAAGGATAATTTTTCTCCAAACGCAGCTATAAGGGCAGCTGGAGGTCCTCTCCGTTTATTAGTTTAGATCGCAAAATTGATAAATCGCATACGAGATTTTAAACTGTATAATAATGTACCTAAAGAACTGGGCAGAACTCAGCCTTGAGTAATACCACATTTTACAGTAGGAAGTTTTAGTGTGTACTAGCTATACTATCACATACTGTTTTAGTATTATGCAAGTAATGGGGAGTAAGGATATAGAATGCAAATACAGAACCTTTTCTAAACCAAATGCCAAACCTCTCCTTTACGTGATGCACTCTGTTTCGACCTGGCGAGGGAAGGGCGAAAAAGGAAAGGATACAGTTAGTTAGATTTTATACTAACACAAAATAGGAAGAAAGGAATTAAAAATCATCGCGATTTGCTCGGTGCAGAGATAAACAGTGATCATGTGTGGCAGAAGTGAAAATAAGACTTAAGAGAGTTAAGACTGCTAAAAATGTGTGGAATGTGGAAATTTGTTTCCACAATAACTGCCTTCTGGGTACAAACTTTTGGTTGAAATAGTATTCATTCAAATATATAATGTTTCGACATTTGCATGAAACAAATTATTTAGCTAATTCCTGCATTTCCGCCGTTATTTAGGAAATAAGTTGTTAAAAAAACTCCCATATAAAATACATATCTTTCATGTTTATCCACACACTGATGATAATAGTTTGTTATCAAATTTAACTTCATTCACAAGCTTAAACCCTTAGACCCACAGAAACTAATGTGGATAAGGATACCATCGGAGAGGTTAGTTGGAACTATGAAATATATGAAGTATGGCAAGAGAGCAGGTTTGAAATGCTTACACAAAAAAGAAGGGACCTTTGTGCTTGCCGTTGTGTAATGATATTGTTGTGTCAACTGCAGGGGAGTGTCGTTTCTCTAGAATGAAAGAATGCCAAAGATAAGAGCGAGCCACCCTGTACTATAAAATGTACGTGTTCCCTACGTAATTTCCGGTTTAAATGTTGAAAATAGCAGCCGGGATATAGTGTATGTGACATTTTTCAATTTATTTAATAGGACCTGCTGGGAATTTAGTTCAAAAATACACAGAATTGGAATCTTTATTAATCTTTTGTTACTTTAACCTTAGTTTTTTAAATTGTAAATTTCGGCATTGTTTAAGTGTGTTAATTGTATTTGTTATACTTAGTGAGTATCATAAATCTTAGAACGCATAAATACAACGTAAGGCAAAATGTTTATCTGGCTATATGTTTTTGTAAAGGCGTTATCGAAGAATAATATGGCTTTATTTAATAACAAGCCTCGTGCAAGATAACGAAGGCAGGTGTTCATCAATACGGGCGACGAAGCCGTGGTTCGAGAATCGCCGGTACGAAGAAGGTTAGGTAGTACATGCAATTATTTGTGGATTTATGGAGGGATTTAAATGAAATTTGATACATAGGCACTTGGAATAAAAGCTGAAGTACCAATTTTCTTATTTATAGAAGCAATTAAATGAAGCCATACACTTTAAATAAAAGCAAAACTAACACCAGGGTCAAAATTTGGTTTTGCACATGCTATAGCCATACCCAGGAGCTCGTTTTCTAAATTTGTTTACACGCTTATTTTGATCTCCATTAAGAACTGTCTAAAATTACGTGTGGAAAAGACATTTAGGTAATTTGTTTCCGGATTTTGGCATAGCTTACCGGAACGGAGCTCGAATTAAATTACGTAATTAGTGAGTAGAAGTACACTGTACACAACAAAAAGAACATCCCGTATCATATTTCATACACGGTAAGTAATTAATGGATCGCCACAGTTGCTAATTAAGTTTCGCCCAGTTTGGCTAATATAATAATAACCGTGAGTGGACTTACCCCTAGTGATCAATAATGCATATTAATTGTCATGTTAATTCGTATTTCAACTGCTGATGATCGCTGAACTGCAACACTAATTGATAGTAATAATTATTAAACGTACCAGTAAGTAAAATAATGTTTATGCATCTAGAAGTATATTAATGCAGGTGTAGAATTCTGTATCGTAATATCCATTTTAATCACATTTTGCGCCACAAAAAGGCTAAAAGTCCACCCATATCCGCTATTATCCTAGCGTATCAAATTTCTACTGAAAAATTGGAGGAGAGGATATAATCTCGTTTAGTTGTTTTAAACATCATCCCTAAAACCGTAATACTCAATCCTGAGGGTATTTCGGAATTTTCAAATCCATTAAATGAATGTAACAGTGTGCTTAGTGTAGGTTGCAGAGCATTTTGCCAAAAAAATGGGATGGGATTAATGGATGACACAGTTTAACTATTTGTGCCGCACTTAGTTGCCTATCATATACGTTTGAGATTCATTTGCCCTAAAATCCCTAGTCTGATGCTATTACTGTACGCGGCTAGGTTCCATATATACCTAGAGATTCGCAATTACAACATTCATCCATTTTCGGAGAAACATTAAAAAAATTCAGGAATTCACTTTGCCTAAAAAAATCTAAATATTGTACCGCACTTTTACTTTTTTAAGAGCGTTGTGACCAATTTACAACAAATTGACATTAACTCGCTTACTTAAATCTGACACATTTAACTTCAAATTTGAAGGAGTGCATAGGGTCCTTCGCGACAAGTGAGTTTTTCGTTCAAGATAAATGTATTAAACTTTATACATAAAACTAACACTAATTTTCCGATCGAACGAAAATATATTCAAGATAGCGGCACATTCGCAAGATCGGAAGTCCACACTAACTTTGCTATTTTAAATGGCTGTAACCCTTTTTTATTAGATTAGATCTCAAATTACTAGTCTTTTTAATGGAAATAATCCCTTAACAATCCTAACTTATGGCTTAAGACTTAAGCCCCATTCACATAGGTGGTAGTGCGGTGCCGTTGCCTTGTTGTGCGGTGCGAGTCGGTGCTGTCAAGTTGGCATTTGCTTTCACAATCACCGCAAAATTGGCCCGCCTACACAATTTAATTTGTGCTACTACGTTGCTACAAATGAACGTGGACTCCTATTGCCACGACAGTGTAACAAACTCTATTTTATATAAGTAACCGCCACCTTTTCGAGCTTCTTCAAATTTTACATCGATATCTTGAACGACTTTAGTATTATCATTGAATAACGCGAAATCAGAATTAAGGGTATTATTGATGTTTGAGAGCAAGATTTTCTCTGTTACTGTGATTTCAAATTTTCAGTTTCTCATTTTTTGATATCGAATCCAACGAATTTGTAATTTCTCTTTAGCACATATACATAGCATAGAAGCAAAACGATAGTATTCGTTCCGTATACCCAAAAAGTGTACCTTTTTATCTATTAAAATCGACTGCCACGTCAACAATAACTTATTTTGGTTATCGAGTATAATACAAACTTACTTTCGATTTATGTTTATGACAAAGAAAAATTTATTGCCTCGCTTCTGTTTGAAATCGGCTTCCTAGAGGAATTCCTGGAGTATAAGAAAACAATTTCATGTTTATTTGCCTGATCGCTAAGATCTCACGCAACATAAATATAAAAAACCATTTATACATTGTATAGACATTTCAGAAGAAATTTGGAATGAATGTTATTGAAAAAGCTTCCGATTTACATTACACAGATTTTGCAAATGCAAACGAAATAATGTATTAAGTGCAGACGAAAGAAAACTAAAATCGCAATTTAGAAATAAATATAATGGTATTTATTATACTTGAAAATCTAAATGCTAGTATTGATGTGTGAGTATATTGCATTAAATACCACCTAGGTAACCACACACTTACCTTGCAATCCAATTCTATTTGTAATTTCTTTTTGTATTGGAGAAGTTTATTGGCAAGATGAAAATGAAAAAATTATTTGTGATAAAACAAGCAATTACTACCGGAAATGCGTGCCCATTTTTTATGGATAATTACAAATAGAATAATGAGAAATTATAAAAGAATAAATAATAATGCATTGGGTAAATATACAGGATGTAGCATCTAAGACTCCTCGGATGATAATTCCTATACCATAAAAAAGATAATGAAAAAAGTCTTAGAGGAAACTTGTACACCAAAAACTAGTGTGGGCACAATCGATTGAAACACCGTATGAAACATTTTTATAATTTTTTACAAAGTTTGCGGCCATTTCTAAAATGTGTATACGTTTTTTATGTACTTCCAAATTCTACTAGACATTTCTAAAACATTTCAAACGTTTCTACACATTTCCATGTTTGAGAAACATTTATGAAACATTTCAATCACTTCCGAAATACTTCTGAATTTTTCTAAACACACCAAATTATCGCTTTTAAACCTTTAAAATTCTCTACTCGTTTCTAAAACATATCCGAAGTTCTTTCAAAAATTCTTCCAACATTTCCAAAATTGTCTGAAGCATTTTCAAAAGCCTTTAAACGTTATTGTCAAGGGAGTGTTCATGGGTTTAATTATCGTTTTATTTTAGGCTTTAATGTTTTGAATTAAGTATTGCCCGATTCATTTGGGCAACTTCATGAAATTCTGTTAGCAAATTAAATCACTTTTAAAGATTTGCTGCCACTTTTGCTGTTGTTTTGGGGTTGCGGAGAAGCAACAAAATCTCTGTGTAATTGGCAGACGAGAGTTACCGGTGGCACCTAAACGAAGAACCAACCAACCACCCGAAAACTGCAAAATTTACAAACGCGACGCTTCGTTCATTAAAAAGCACAAAATGGCACAACTTGTTCCACCATACATCTTGGATTCTGATCACCAAAATAACCTTTGAGGGTCGAGGGTCGTCGCGTGGTATGTAGGCGCCCAAGGCAAATGTACACCCTCCCCCTCCCCCGGGAAAACTCGAAAAGACGTAATTTTTTTCGTTCCAGTTTTGGTTGGGTCGGGGGGATGATGGCCCCGCCGTACGTATGTTGGCAATTTTCCGAAGTAAAGATTCGCGGGATTTTGTTAAAATTTTGGAAATGTATTTTAGGCGTATGGAAACGAAAAATAACGGGTCGGATTTTTTGGAAAACATTTTTGGAGCGGCTCAACGGCACCGGCAAATTTTCTTATAAATTATATGAAAGACTTTTTTTGTATGGACAACCATAAAAAATGATGCTAGGTTTTATTACAAAAAAATTGAGGAAAAATATTAAAGTTAAATAACTAAAATTTTTGTTCAACAAGTTATTTTGATTTCATTAGAATTTTTGCAGTGTAAATTAGGCATAAAGGATGTACCTGAGGATGTAAGACATACAAAAACGTTTTTTTTAATATCTCGTTTGAGGTAGAAGCTGTTCTCTCAAGAATTTGGCATCTGATATTAGCCTGTAATTATGGGGGCGTATCATTTGGCCTTATAAAAAGAATTATGAAATATATTTTCGAATATCGAATTCTTATGCGTTATCGCCAAGACTTGGATAAAACGTGATAGTGTAGATAAGTCTAGCTCTAGATGATTCTCGTTACAATTTTTAAATCTCCAAAAAGGGCTACACATTATGAAAAAATTAAAACGTGTCAAAAATGTTCTTCTATTGATTTTCTCAATTTTAAATGTCTTCCCGTATTCCTAAGATTCTTAAAAATGTTTGATATATATCCAAAATTTCCTACACATTCTTGAAACAAAAATTTTCTTAAACGTTTCCAACATTTCTACACGCTTCTCATACGTTACCAATACCGACAAATCATGTGAAATTTGGGAGGTGAAATAAAATAAAATACTGCAGCTTCATGTTAATTTTGTGCTGCGACATGCCGTAACAAGTTTTTTACCTGAATAAAAAATAATTAAAAGATAAACCTTCGAATTGTATAATTTTTCTACTTTCTACTTTTATACTTTTTGATTTTAAACATTACAGTTTGGAGAAATCAAAAAGCAAAAAGCAAGGCATTCTGCTTCTTCTAAATTAATTAACCTCTCAACAGAGCTGATATTTTATAGGAGAGTGAATACTGAAATGGGTAAAGTGAATAAGGTTATTAAATCATGTTGCGATTAGTCCACTATAGAAGAGTCCACTTGGTCAGTATAGTTAATATATCGATTTCGACTAGTCGAAAAACAGAATTATGTCCCGACCTTTTATACCCACCAAAATAATAAAATAAGAGAGAAATTGGCAATTGGATCATAAAATGTCTAGGCACTTTTGAATTTGGAATAAAACTTTGCTAAACGCTTCCTTTTATGCTATTATCATTTCTATTTTTACATTTCTCAGAGCTGAGGCCAGCAAGGTTTCACGATTTGAATCACGAAAATCCCAGCTTTCTTAGCGGGACTGTCAGTTTGGGAAAGCTGATAATACCTTTAGCAACCTTTTCAATAATCCCATTCATGACGACACAGATTTAAAATATCACTTTCGGCGTTCACAATCGCATAATTAACGACATTCAGAACCTATTGTTATTCACGAAACATATTCCTTCTTCATTTTCCGTATTATACGTATTCATGCTCGGGCGCACTTCCTTCCTAGCATACTAATAATTTTATTGCCGCTTCTAAATTGAGATTTACAGTTTGGTATCGGTGGCGCAAAACTAAAAACAGGAGTTTTTTTAGAGGATTTTATCTCTTTAGTTTCATCACAGATTTTAAATCTGTGGTTTCATAGCGCAAAGGAGAATGGTGAAATTACCATTGCCATTTGTGACCCACCTACGATTTTCGATTTCCGGGAATCTCTCCCGTGCTCAAGTTGCCAAGAAAATTAATGTAGAGGAAAATGGTGTTAGGGTATTGGAGGAGGGCTTTAAGCTGTTTGAGTACGAAACGATTAATTCTGACAGAATTTGTTGATTGGGGATATCACGAAACAGGATGTTGGTTTCTGTAAAACCATTAATTTGAACAATCTTTATGTATTAAAAAATTGCTTTACGTGTAGGTGGACTTATAACAAGTTTAAGAACATCAACATTAATTTTAGTATTTTGCAAACGTAGCGAAGCTACGGAAAACGGAAGGACTTTCAAATGTTTGTTCCATGATGAGAATGTATTCACACTTTCAGTCGTTGCCCCGATTCTAATCCAAACATTTCATATCCCAATTAAAATGCAAATGGAAGGGCGATAGATAGATAAATAAAGGTGGACCTTTCGCGTATTTACATCGCTCGAAAATGTAATAAAGTGACGCTTGTACTAATCAGTTAAAGTGTCATTAATGATCGCTTTCCTGCATACCAACAGATATTGTGCTAAACGCGTTAACCTAACAGATAACAACTGCATATATATCCCAAATTGTGAATTTGCATCACAGAGATCTTATATTGGATCAAATTTGACAGATCCTGGCCTCGAAAAGGTCTTGCACTTGAGTCTTGAATTATTCATGTGAAGAATGTTTAATTAGTATAACCATTGACTAATAATTAGTATAACCGCAAATGACTTACTTTGTAAATATATTCTTCAAATCGTATGCAAGAATCTCGTTATTAATTTAAACAACCAAGCCAAACGATAATATTTTATGATATTGTATGATTTGCGTTTGAAAGACTAGTAAAGTTGCCCTTAGTGACGAATTTGTCAGTTTCGTAAACTATCGTTTGTCATTTTTGTGATCCTTGAACTTTGCTACGAAAATCCCAATTTATCGTCATATGATGGAAACGTGACACAATATACTGATGACAGTTTGACTTTCGTGCTTCCTTTTCAGTGGCTTTTTTAGATTAGGAAACTGTACAAATAAGATATTGTGTTATAAGAATAAAAAGTACACATCCTTTAAATGGTCAAAAAATATCTTGTATTACACATTACAGTTTTTATCTGTGAACTCATGGATGTATCATCTTCTGGCTATAATACGAAGTTACAAAGAAATATTTATAGATCTAGAGTAGGAGACCGGGGCTAGTTGTCATAATTTTGGATTCAGTCGTTATAACTCAGACGCCTTTTAATATTTTGAATCAAAATTACTCTAAATACTCAGTTGGTATGTAGACTGCCCATTATTTGAAATTTTAGATACTAACAATTAAAATAGTATGGTTTTCAATCATCTCTTTTCAAATCAACACATTTCCAAATGTTTCGTTTAGCAACAAAATTTCTAAAATTTGTGTTATCCGTAATATCCATTGGAAGAAGGGCGAATGGAACTTAATTTCATATGGTCTTTTCCAATGTGTATTCTTACTCGAAAATGACTTAGTTGTTACATCCTGTATAACTGTTAAAAATAATAGAAGTGAAATTTCATAACTGGTAACTCAAAGTGTTGGTTGGTTATTTATTAAAACGATATTCGTACGATGTTACGGTATGACGTGAACGCATATTTTTATTAAAAAGAAACTGAAAATCCTTCGAAGTGATGAATAACTAGGTCGCCGTGTTTTGAATGTGTAGAAGATAAATTGAAATACCTTCCGGTTCTATACGAAAATACATTGTTATTGACATTTTAAAATAATCTCCATGACATTATTACATATTTTGTAAGTACACAAATCGTATATTAAGTCCTACGCGTCCCACGCATTCAATCCCGATAAATGAATGATTGATATTCGATGGTTTTGATATTATTGGATTGCTTTGGGCAGTACTCGGTTTAACTAATTCATGTTAGCAGATAATGTGTGTTCTCTAGCCACGCCATCCAGGTTCGTGAACCTAAGTTGTTTATTTTGTTTAAGGGTTTGACGGGGAAGTACAAATTCTCCCGAAGAACTAATGTATGACAACCTACGTACGCCATCGAGGCCACAGGGTGGCGCGATGAAAACTAAACTATTATCGGTTAGATAAAAATAGATCTCAATAAAAGTTCTGTGTTCCAGAAAACCTCGCCAATTTCTGCATCCCTTGATGTTGTAACCAAGACCTCCAACAACTTCCGGAGCACATTTAGCGAGCTTTAAAATCTTTAAACATTCCCTGAAAAGAATCGCTAAAAATCACTTGAGAATGTCCACAAATTCAGTCAATCAGAATCAAAAACATTTACCAAATATTGAGGAGTATTATAAAGATTCTACTTTTTTTTAACTATGACGAATCCTCTAAAGAATCTCAGAAGAGCTTTTGGTAAGGACCTCTGCAAATGATGGAATCTATTTTTCCTATGTTTGTCTATATTTTTAAGTGGACAGTATTTTAGTGGAGGTTGCTCCAGTCCCGCTATTCAGTTACAGAATTAGTCCCAACACAAATTCGAGGTAGGGACTCTCTTGGCCATAGCGTCCACAAAACCAAGGGGCCGGCAACCCCGGCTGCTGCATTTCTAGAGATATCTGTAAAATCGCTTTCCTAGGTTTCTCTGAGACTAAACAATCTCTGGAGAGCCAATAAAAACTTTTTGTGAAGATAATTTTGCATAAGCTTAAGGAGTTTTTGAGATACCTAATTATAAAACCCGGACGAAAAATCTGCTAAAAATTCAGACATTTCAGTCTAAGCACCGAAAAAATGGCGGGACATCCTGTACATGACAATATTTCAATTTATTTAGTGTAAATCTGGGGGATTATTTGCGAAATAAGCAAAGCGTTGATTAATTTTATTTGAATTTGTATCTCAGTGTTGTTTGCAAAATTTTGTAACTGCGTAGTTTTCGTTGTAATTTTATCGCTTTTGTAAAATGTTTATTTAGATTTGTGTATTTAATTGTAAAACGTGAAATTGCGTCTTAAGGTGTAGGATCATCGCGATAAGGACTTTTATCGGACAAAATTTATTTAACGCACGTGTTCTTCTCGCTGTTAGAAGAGATAATGTATTTCGAAGAACTGCTCATTATTTTCGGCGTGTTCCCTCGAAGCTGGCGTTATCAACTTTAATTGTGATTAGCGGCGTTTTTGGAAATCTTGGGATACTGCATATATACTAAGGTATGGTTATTATATTCATTTATAAAATTGGTTCTTTCTCCTACAATCTACATCTAAATTGTCTTAAATTCGCTATCATCATCATCTTCAGCATTTAAGTCACCTCTGGTAATTGGAGCTGGGCAAAAATATTATGGTATCAGTTGATAGGAAGAGAACAAGGAAGTACCTTTTTTTATTACAAAATATGTGCAGATGTAAAGAACAAAGGATTTAAAAGTAAGAGGTTCAGGACCTATACAACACACTGAAAAAATATGATTTTCAGAACTAATGTGCTCGAAAGAAATCTGATATAACATTGAATTTATTTCAGTTGAAAAGTGTCATTTTCCGGCTCCAGTGATGGTTTCACTAGGAGTAACAATTCTGGGAAAAACAAAAATTTATTTTGTAGGCTAAAATTGATCAAACAGATATTTGATGCATCATGCACTTTATCTTCCAACAAGATGGTGCACCATTGCATACTTCCAGAAGTACGATAATAAGTTCTAAATTTTATATCGCGTGGCCTCCAAATAGCCCCGATCGTAACCTCGTTGAATACAACACTTTGAGTAAGTAAATATACTCATAGGTCATAGTTCACAAAAACACTATTTTCAACACTAGCGCTTAATTAAATTATCGCATAGTTTTTGTTGTTTGACACCATGCCTACCAAGAAATTAGTAACCGATCAATTTGGTGGCGCCGAAAACAGTAAGCTGTAGTAAATAATCATGGAGGACAAATCCATAATGAATTCAATTGATTAATTTTAGGTTGTCTTAATTATAGTTAAAAAAGTTTTAAATTATCGTATAGTATCAAAATTTCACTAACCAACTCTGTGCAATTCATTGAATAAGTTGAGATAAAATTGATGACCTTTTGTATAATAACTGAAACCGATATTCCCTCGGATTTACTGCTGTAATCTCTGATGCCTTACAATCTGTTTTATCGGTTGTATTGTGCTGTTCTTTGATCTTCTCTTTCGAAACTGTAAGAGAACGTAAGAAAATGAAAGGAGTATTTGAATCAAGAAATTACCACGGAATAAAATGATGAAAAAAGTAGGTATCATTTTCCATATGATTGTTGACAAAAAATGCGGTAATTTGATTTCTATGCAAAAAAATAGTAGTCACTGGATTCCAATGAGTCCTCATGTATTACTTTTACCTCATACCCGACCTTAATTGACCAAATTATAGTACAGTGGAGTAATGTTGCTGTACTACAAGCGTTATATGTATAGTCAGTGGTAACAATTATATGCAGAAACCATAATTTGGACCTCCTTTGCAGATAAGATTTTAATAATTCCATCTTTCTATACCTAGGGATAAATTTAGAGCCTGGTAAATTTAAATATTCTATAGGAATACTATACATTTTTTAGAAACGGGCAATTAATAAACGCTCGTTCTGTTTGGCAATTTAGTATACCTTCTTAGGTACATTTATGATTAGCATCAGTTTTAGTCTTTTTTGTAGATTTCGGAAGTTGTGAACTTACACAATACAAAGCGAATTAAACAACACGCGATTATGCAAGAACTTAATAGCCTATCGTGCCGCTGCACCGTAAGGAATTGAGTAAATTTATCTTGATTGGATTGTTGCTATTAATAATTTGTTGTAGGTAGAAAGCATAAACGTACCCATTTCATTAGTTCCGAATACTTTTCATTAAAGAACGATTAAGCATATAATGAGACCAAATCTAAGAAGTACTACTCTTCCGCGGTTTGAGACCACCAAAAGTACAGGCTATTGGTTTTGATTTTTTGTATACCTAATTCTTGGTCAAGGTTGGAACATTAGAACAGAGATGGTATTCGCATAACTTAACGCAAACACGTGGAAAAAGTTTGCGCATTCCTCGTTTACGAAAATTTTTCTCATTCTTTTTTCGATTAGACAAATAGAGCAATTATTTTGTAACCACTTAATCAGGCGAATTTATTGCCAACGCGCAATTGCACAAAATAAGAGAAAAATGCACCACTAGCTGCAAATAATTACTTAATGCAACACTGGAAGCGTACGTACACTAAAAATTCGGTAGGTACCCAATGTTCGTAATCACTTTGCCCTGCGTAATTAATTCTTTGATTAAACTTTATCTAGAAACGGGATTGTTAAATTTCAACTTGTAAAGGACAAGGTTACGTTGTCATTGATTTACACTTTGCGGGTTATCTATTTCCTAAGAGAGTTAAGTACACGATATAACAATCTCAATCTAAATAACAATACAACGGACATGCAACTCGTACTAGTAGCGTTTATGAATTGAGAAATGTGTACTAATAACCTTAATAAATTTATTTATGATGTATTAATTTAAATTGATCAATCAGGACTACGATTTTCAGTTAGCTGAAGGGGCGCATATCGAATAAGACACACGAAATTTACTTCATTAAGAAATTGAGGCAAAGTGTTCTAAAAGAAATTGCGAACCAAGACACGTTCCCAATTAATTTATCAACTGTCAAAGTCAACTTATTGAATTGAAAATTTCTTCTTCTTTATGAAGGATGGCGAGTTCAAGGTGATACGATAAACTTTTACTACACGATTAAATATGTATTAACAATTACCGGAAAGATCTCAAATTAAGCGCATATTTACTGGCAACAGGTAACGTTTTATAGGGTATTTTTTATGCCCAGTTATCAAAATCGAATTAGGTACTTAAAGTTATGTAAAAATTATGCTATTTATATCTAGATTAATAGAATTCTAAGCGTAAATACTTGCAAAGTAAGTAATTTTATGGTTTCTTTGGGAAGGAAACCTATAATTTTCATAATATTGAAACTTAACAGCTTCTGTCCCGCGAATGTCTATTAGAGGTACAAACCGCATGCCCGTGTTTACGCAAAAATAATTAAGGTACTCACCTAAAGCTAGAACAAGGATGTATAACCCAATGACCTGAAGCTTTCTGTCGAATCCGTTCTTTCATAAGTGCCTTCTTCGATCCAAAAAGTTTCATGGCCAATTTGTTGTCCGTGGGTTGAAAGAGTGCTTGTAGCTGGTTCTTGAGGAAACTTTGTTTACCGGCTTCCGCGGAGCCCAGGGGGGTGGGTCCGGGCTCTTCCTTTGGGGTGCCGTACAACGAGACATCGTCCACACCGAAATGGACTTTGCCGCTACCCTTATAATTCATGTCGTTGGAAAGGTAATCCGCGATAAGCAACGTTTCGTCATCGAGTGCGGTCACCAAAGAATCGGTGCACGTGTTCGTGTTCTCGATGCTGATCTTGATAGAGTCATCCTTGGCTAAACGGCGCGGTGGAGGCGAGCGGATTTCCTCTTCGGACTGAGCCGCGGCCACCCGCCCGTTCGCTAACCGTAGACTGGGCACGCGCCGCGCTCCACGTCTCTCGACACCGTCGCCGCCGTCCCTGAAACACCAAAAGACAATGTGTAAATTGTTGGTGCATGCGTTTATGAGATTACAGTTATAAACACATACAAATTGTTTACCACACGCAACGCTCGTTAGAAAACCAAACGACGACGACGTACCTGCCCCATACGCCTACAACTTCGCAGGGGGTTGAACAATCGACTACCTTAACATTTCTAACATCATTTTATCATTCAAATACGTTTTCAAGGTTGGTATTCTTTTACACAGATACATGAATGGAAAGATTATGGAAAATTCATGTCAGAAATGCAGATCGGATGTAATGCACGCGACGTGCCTTCCCGATTATACCACCTTAGCGTCGCGTCGTCGTTCCATTAACACCGTTCATAATACCTGCTACTAGATTATGTAAATCACTGTTTAAATTTCATTTTTATACACTTATTGTGTTTAATTAGTTCACTACAAATCCTTGACAAATTACACATATCTAAAAATGTAATTGTTACTTCTAACGCACTTTCATAATCTGAGTTTTACGAGTCCTTCATATGTATGTAGATATGTTTTCGTCATTACCAATACAAAGAAATCGGTTATGTACCCACATATTATTATACTCTGTTAACTTAGATTTCCTGAAAAACACCAATTGTGCTAGGTTGCATCGTAGAATTCCTTTATAAATCTCTTGACCTAGCGCAACAATCTTAGCGCCTTACTTCCTTCCCCACCTCCCAGTGAGATTGAGAGCAGGGGACAAGGGGGCATTGTGAAACGAGTATGCAATAATAATACACAATTAGGAAGTGTAACAGTTTAACCATGCGTGGGTGGAGCAAAGGATATAAATGACAGGGGTGGGTGTACCTATACATTGTCATTGTGGCTCATTATCCTGTGGTGAATATTGTAGTAGATAGTCTAGAAATTCCGATAGACATCGAGGCACCATGAGGATTAGTCATCGGCAATAAGAAACTAAGGCGCATTCTTTCCAGGAATATAAAATTTAGAATATTCGGAAGCGTTCGGGAGCTCTCGAAGAACATTCTAGAAAGATTGTTGTTTGCTACATAAGCAACATGGTTGCGTTCGTGTTAAGTTATAAATTGTGAGTGATAAACGCTTATGAATTAATCCATTTCAAGACTAAAGTTATTGTTAATTAATTGTAAATAAATAAATCACGTAACTAAAGTTGACAATTTTTTCAATATTATACGGTTAAACAGAATGTGATGATATACCTAACTAAGTAGAAATAAAGTAAGAAAAAAGTTGTTGGTATAAGCGACCAAAATAAACATCTTTTCCAACTGAATTGAGATACCAAAATAGACCGTTTTGAGGCTATCAAAAAGTTTCATTCATTTTTTTTTAAACCATAATGGAAAGAAGGATGGCTTACCTACGTTTTTCGGAACGCATTTTCGGATTTTTAAAAATATATCTAAAAATGCTACTAGTTCAGTCAATTTGCACTTTATGGTTACAAAAGGTCCGGTAGAAGATTTTACTTTTCCGACTTGTTTAAATGGTATAGAGCGAGAAACGTCCAAGTTTGCCAATGCGACTGGCGTCGGGAGAAATTGTGGTCAAAAATCTGCAAAAATTTCTGACTTTTTTCGGTTTTTCTAAAATAACTCGCCAACGATAATACTCATTTAAGTGACCTTTTCTGTCCCTTTGGTAGATGTGTCTCGTCTACTTGATCTTTTCGCCCTTTGAGAGTACCCTC